>NC_048221.1:140299313-140345110 GCF_002007445.2 Ailuropoda melanoleuca | reverse complement strand
AAAAAAAAAAAAAAGAGGAGGAAAGCCCTCTCTCTCTCCCTCTCTCCCTCTCCACTCACACATGAGGCGAGGCTATGCGAGGACTCAGCGAGAAGGGGCCCGTCTACAAGCCAGGAAGCGGGTTCTCACCTGAAACCGACCATGCGGACCACTGGGGTTTTGTCATAGAGGCTCCAACTAAGATAGGATCACAGGCAGAGTTAGCAAAAAGAACAGTCAGGTGGGGGCTGCAGGCTGGAGGCAGTGGGTTGAGTCAACACCCACCTGGAAAAAGGACACAGTCCCTGTACCTTCCATGAGAGAGGGGTTGCACGGACAGGGGACATACGCCTTCTGAGGGACAAAATAGAAATCCAGGGGTTTACAGCATGGCAGCAGGGAGGGGCTCAGCCACTGCTCACCCAGGAGGGGCCTGTGGCATAAAGATGAGATGCCCAGTTCAGAGGGATGTGGGGAGACTGGATTACAGATTATAAACTGGGGGTCGTGTGGTGCCAGGTGAAGAGAGTGGCTCCCGCTGAGGAAGAGAAAGAACCGGTGTCTCCCCCAGCTGTGCGAAGGACAAATGATCAAAAAGAGTGTCCTTGAGTGAAAACACAGACAATGTGCTTCAGTTACTCGTGTATTCCTTCTCGCGCGGGGAGCCCCCACAATGCTGCAGACCTATGATCACTATCGGTCATTACCCCATTTTATAAATCAGACAGTGTAAGAAATGCGGGGTTCAGAGAGGCGCAGACATGTGCTCAAGCGGAACACTGGCTCAACTGGTCCTTACCAAGCTCCTTGAATTGGGGCTTGTTTACTCTAACATGCTGAAAATTTACCATCAAATTAGCTTTTTGTCAGAAAATTTAAAACTCTCTAGAGTGCTCAGAATTCTGCATTTCATGAAAGCATCAAAACAAAGATATTATTTCAAAACATAATGGAAAGAAAAGTAATATATTAAGGGGCCCCTGGGTGGCTCAGTCCAACAGAGGCGGACTAACTAGCATCTAACCCTCATTTCAGCTCAGGTCATGATCTCAGGGTCATGAGATCGAACCCCACGTCGGGCTCCATGCTCAGCATGACTCTGCTTGTCCCTCTCCCCCCGCTCCTCCCTCTGCTCTTACTCTCTCTCTCAAATAAGCAAATAAATATAATCTTTGAAATAAAATAAAATAAATATATTCGTGATCAGTGTCTGTAAACAAATTATTTCCAAGTTACCTGCATCCATTCAGTATTTGTTGCCGATCTTTTTATATATTTCATTATTACAGTAAATTTCTAAATCCCTCATTTGTTCTCAGAGATTTATCTTTACATGAATCTTAAGAAAGAAAGCTTTTGGAGGCGCCTGGGTGGCTTAGTCCAGTAAGCATCTGCCTTCAGCTCAGGTCATGATCCTGGGGTCCCAGGATCAGCGGGGAGTCTGCTTCTCCCTGTGTCCCTCCCCCCACTCATGTTCTCTCTCTTTTGCTCACTCTCTCTCAAAAAACTAAATAAAATCTTTTTAAAAAAGAAAGAAAGCAAGCTTTGGTAAGTTACTTAATTCTAAATTTCTAGGTTCTTCTATAACATATATGAATTCAGTAGTTTTTTTTTTTTTTAATTAAGTGGAGTATTGTAGAAATCAGTAAGACCTTGAGTAATGGAACGCACTTGGTATAAATCATGTTATCCAAATCTCGGATCTGGTTTCCTATATTGAACCACACACCCATAATCACAAATTAAAGAGTGATATATTTTATTACCTGATTTTAGAGATATCAGCTAAAACTTTACTTGTTCATATGAGCACATTTTCCTTTATTAAGTCGTTCTCTTAATACTTACTATTGAGGGTCTTTGGCTTTTCAGAAGTGGTATCACAGGGGCGCTTGGGCGGCTCAGTTGGTTAGATGTTGAGGTCATGATCTCAGCATCGTGAGATCTGGCCCCGTGTCTGGCTCCGCAGTGGGCATGGAGTCTGCTTAAAACTCTCTCTCTCCCTCTGCCCCTCCCCCAGCTTGCATGTGTGCACTCTTTGTCTCTCTCACAAAACAAAACAAAACAACCGTGGTATTGTGTTATTCTGGTTATTGCTCAAAGTAATGCAGATGTAGGTCATTTGTGATTCCATGTGATTTGATTCTGGTCTCATGTTGGGAAAAAATTACATTATGGTGTATGCAGAACTTTCTCAAAGCGTTGGGGAGAGTGCCTCTGCCCCCAGCCCCAAACGTCCTGCCATGAGGGTCTGTGCCCCATCACTGGCTCTCCCACATGGGCCAGAGCATTGAAAGACAGACTTCAAAGTTCAGGGACTGCGGAGGCTGTGAAAGGGCCAGGAAGTAAAAGTGGATTGAGGCAAATTGCCCTGAACTGAAGCCATGACAAGATTAGAGGAACTGAGGCTGTGGCTGGCCTTGAAAATGACAAATGTCTCACTTCTCCAGCACCATCCTGGCTTGCAGCGATGCGCCTGTTTCCACTTTGTTTCTGTGCACTAAGATGTCAGTCCATGTATCTTGTTTCTTATTGGGGAAAATTAATCATCGTTTTAGCCATTCCAGCTGCTTTCAGCGTCTTCACACAATTTCATTCCGTGACAGAGAAAAAAGAGAGTCCTCCTTATAAAGGACAAAATCTTGCTCAAATGCCCTTGTCAGCTTCCCTCCTTTGCCATTGGCCAGCACTGGGTCCCTTGGACACCCTGCGTTGCAGAGTGGCCGGGGAAGGTAAGAATCCAGCTTTGAAAGCTGGATTTGCCCCAGGCAAATGTTCTATTAGCCGGAAGGGAAGCCAAGGCAAGGGCTCCCAGGGTGTTGCCCACTCCAGAGACTGGCCTTGTAAGGGGTTGGAAATGAATGAGATCCCCTTCATAGGAGGGACAGAAAACAGACAATGGATGGGTACAAACATGGAGACCACTGCTCAGAGTGAAGGGGCAGAGCTGGGGATGTCTGCTTCCTATGTGCATGCAACAACGCGTCACCTGCCCACGTTCCTGCGGGGGTATTAAGGATCTACTCAACCATCTGCATGTGCTAGGGAAATTCTTTGTTGGACTTCCCTACAATGTGCCGGGTCTTCTTAGCAAGCACAAGGACATTGCGACGTTTAGGCCAGTCCCGGTTTAAATCTCGGTCCGCTTCATTTACACAACTTGATCTTAGTTGTACATTCAGGTGAAGCTTCTGTCTGTTTGACCACCCTCTTCTCCATGCTTTTCTCCAGGAGGGTGTCAGACGCCCATGGAATGCTTTACCCCCTCTGTTGGCACTAACTCGTGATGCAATATTTCTTCTGGTCGTGACTTCCCCTCACTGCTGATTCGACTGTCACCCCCCCCCCACCGCCCAGTCCTTTATCTCCTTGTTGGACCACAGTGCCAATTTGCATCCCCAAGAAGCACTAAGACCTATGCGATTGTCCAACAGGAGGTTTGCTGAGGGAACAGGCTGTGAAGGATAAAGGTAGAAGGAAGAGTCAGGGCAGCCTGCGGGCCTCCGTGCGGGTCCCCCACCCCGTGCAAGGAGACAGAGAAGGAACGAGTAGGTAGGAAGAGCCTCAGCACACAAGGGAGCTCTGAGGAAATCTCAACCAAGCCCGTGTGGGTCCCTGCACATCATCTGCCTGTTGGAGGGACCCTGCTCAGCAGGAGTCCGTCAGCACGTCGCCCCCACCGTGTTCGGCCAGTGGCCAGGAGCATCCTAGGAGAAGCGTGGTTGTGGCATTCACAGGTGCAGTGGTGGCAGACTCTCATTCCACTCTCCTCCCTGCAGCAGCTTTTCCTGAAGATCTGAGCGCCCATGTGGGCTCTGAAGGGCCCTTCTAGGGTTCCCAGACCCAACTCTGGCCACATACCTTCCTGTCTCTCTTCACTGAGTGTATGTTTCAGTCAGGTTATGCATAGTAAGAAACAAGCGGAACAACCTCAGTGGCTTCCCTAAATTAGTTTTCTTTCTGGTTTATGAAAAAGTTAAATGTGTTTCAGGCAACTGCATAGGGCAGTTGTTCTCTAGGTGGGGGCTCTGTGGTCCAGGCTGTTTTGCTTGACACGTCATTCTCAGTCCACACCTCGGGGATCACCACGACGGGGACAAGTGCACAGAAGGGTCTTCATCTCTGCCTGGAGAAGACGAGAACTAAGCTCAAAAGTCCTTATCCCTAGACTCAAACAGCCGCAGGATTCAGTTCGTCCCTGGGACAGCCTGCTAGATCTACAATGGGAGTCATGAGGAAATCACACCCTGCAGAGCTCTTCTAGAAAATGTCTAGAAATTTCTAGAAACACCTGGCTCGCCAGCACTAGGACGGTGACATGGAGGTGCTTCAGGGCACGTCCCATCAGTGGAGAGTATTGCAAAAAATATATATTATTGGAGAGCTAAGGGAACAAAAATTTCCATCCTAAGTGCTTACTATATAAAAAATATTTTCGTAAGTTTGTCCTGCTTTTAATTTTGAGAACACTAATTGGTATTTATATAGTCAAAACACTTTTCAAAAGATCCCCACTAATAATGGTGATGCAAAGTGGAGAAAAGTGCTCTGTGTTAGTAATACCAACCACATGTTCCATATTAAAAAAAAATAATAATAATCCTAAATGTATCTCTTTCCATTCGCATTTCCATTCCAGTACCCAATGAAGAGAGGTGAGAAAATTAATAGTGCAGCTGGAGAAGGGCCCGTTGTGCTCTCTGTTCTCCAGATTTTGTGTGCATGGCTCCTGCCCAGGACGCACCCTGGTCAGGCGTGGCTCACCAGGGCGCCTCCTTCCACCCGGTGCCCCGACATTGCCAGCACCCCACAGCCCCGAGTTCCTGACTGCTTTACAAGCTGTTGTCAGGAATTTAGTACCTTAAGGCTGACTTGAACACCTTTCTTTCAAGTTTTATGTTTTTTCCAGGTTTATAGTCATTACACAGCTGCAGAAAATGTGTACAAATCCGGCGCATGACTTCACGCGCCTCAGGGAGGGGAGAAAGCTGCCATATCCTTACACGGGACGCTCTCAAAAATAGGTAAGCCTTTATTAAAGCAATAAGCAACACTTTGGCCTGCAGTGGGATGCATATTCTGTTTCTCTGCTGACCATTTACTGTAAACACAATGGATGTCTTTTCCCCTTGGCCATGGGGCCGGAGAGGAGGCTGCCACAGCCAGCCCAGGTACCAACCGAACCCCCTCCCTGCACCCCCCCCATGGCTATGGCTGAGGAGGGCGCTCCTCCTTTTCCAGGGGCGGGTGGCTCACAGACGAGCCAGAGCACCGATTCAACACGCCCACCAAAATATTGGTGGGAACCCTACCCTTCCAAAATTTAAATGTTCTTATTTCAGTGTCTTCCCTACAGTGTGTTTAAAATCCTTGTTTTCGAAGACAGTGGGATCTGGACATGACCATGCGTGCAGGAACCTGGTCAAGCAGGCTCAGGCAGGATTATTTGCCTGAGGATTTAAGGGCTAGTAGGGGAAAAAGTCTGAAGGATGAAGGGGCCAGACATAAACTGTTCTGAGGGAGGGGGCCAATCTGAGCGCAGCTCGGTGTCTACCCCTTGCATTTATAACTTTGCCAGAGCCTGGTCCAAAGGTGCTGGCTATGGGAAGAATGCAGGGCTGCCTCCCGTCCACAGAAGGGGAGAAGGACCTGCGGACACAGCAGATCCTGGGCATGAGCGGAGATGGCTGGACGGGGCTCAGTGTCTGAGCAGGGCAGTGCCAGCCCTGAGAAGGCAGAGAGCGACGACACTGCAGAGCTGGGGACCAGACGGGGACCCTGCACAGCGAGCACGTAAAAATACAGCCGCTATTGCAAACTGTTCCCTACTCTGCAAGAGAAAGCTCAGGACCTGAGAAGAGGGACCCTTCGTGGTGGGGGGGGGGGTGGTGTTCAGGGAGCAGGGAGTCAGGAACTGCTTCCGACGTTGCAACATTGACGACAAGTCCTGACAGATGAGAAGTTTGGGGGGGGGGGGGGAAGGGAAGAAGAGTTTTTTGGATAGAGGGAGCAGAACTGGCTAAGTTCCCAGGTCAGGAAAGGCCTTCCTGTGGACAGGCCCTGCTTTCTGCCTTGACACCTGGTTTCTCTTACTTTTTTACTTTCTCCCCAGAAGGAATCCACTGAAGAACTCGAAGCAGGACGGCGGTGACCCAAACCGCTTTGCTTTTTTCCATCCAAATAGGCACACGGGGAAGCTTGGGAAGCTCGGGCCATAGATGAGCATGATTTTCTTACTGTAACAGACTGTCACAGGCTTCGTGGCAAATACAACATGAATTCAACCTACAGTTCTGGGCATCGGAAGTCCAAAATCAAGGTGTCAGCTGGGCGTTCCTCCTGGAGGCTTCGGAAAAATCTGAAAATATTTCAGAGAAACACATGGCATACAAAATTGTATAGAAAATATATTTAACATGCTCATGGTAATGATAAAAGCAATACCTATGTGCCCATGAATCTCAAGAAATAGCAAATCGCCGGGAGATTTGAAATCCTTTCTTTGCCCTTCCCACGATTTGCCTCCCTCCCTCCTAATCTGAAACAAGTACTATCCTCTATTGTGTTAAACCACCTTCTTTCTCCTTATAGATTTACTACGTGAACAAACAATGATACAGTAACAATACTGTTATTTTCCAAGGTCTTGACCTTTATGCAAATGGAATCATACTATATGCATTATTTTTTTCTTGATTATTTTACCCAGCACTACGTTTTCTCAGTTCATCTATACTGAGGCACCTAGAAGTACTTGATTATATTCCATAGTACAAATAGTCCACCATGTACTTACCAATTCTAAATTGGGTGTATACATAGAAATGCTGTCTTTGGGCCTCAGATCTGGGGATCTTCAGCCGTGTAACTGGTGAGAGAACTGATTTATACTTCCTAGGAGGGCTACGAGAGTCCCCGCTGCTCTGTATCTCACCGACACTTAATACTGTCACACCATAATGTCCCTGAATCTCTTGGGTGTTAAATAGTAACACATTTAGGATTTTAGTTAGCATTTTCATGATTATTAATTAGGTTGAACACCTTTTCATGCATTTATTCATAATTTGTGTTTACTTTTATATGACATGAAACTGTATCTTTTGCCAATTTTTCTGATGAGTTTGATCTTTTTCTCATCAATTCATAGAAATTTCAAATATACGTTTTGATAGTAAATCTTTTTGGTTAGATATGTCAAAATCATTTTCTCCCAAGTTATACTTTGTCTTCCATGTGTTTTGATTAACAAAAGTTCTTCATTTTAATGTCATAAAATATAGTTTTCATTCTTTGTATGCCCTGATATCATAAAGATATTCTAAAAGTTTCAACATGTTTGTTTTTCACGTTGAAGGTTTTCTCCATCTGAATGTGATTTGTATGTGTGGTATGAGGTAGGGATACAATTATTGTTTAAGTTTTATTTATTTGAGTAATCTCTATACCCAGTGTGGGGCTCAAACTCATGACCCCCAGATCAAGAGTTGCACACTCTTCAGACTGAGCCAGCCAGATGCCCCACCAATTTAATTTTTTTCATATAATTAACCCATTTTCCCAGCACTATTGGCTGAATCTTTCATACTTTTCCCAGTTTCCAGTAATGCCAGCTCTATAAAGTGTGGCTTCAAATATGAAAGAGAATTTTGGTGGTGGGGGGACGTAAATCTTCATTTGTTTCATTAGTCTTTGTGTCATTATTAATATTAATTAATGAAATGATATCAGTTTATAATAAATCTCAGCACTGAGGGAAAAGCCAGAACATCTCTTTTCTTCCAGCTCTTTATTTCTCAGAAGGGCCAAAAGTCGTAGGCTACATCACAAAGAATCCTTTTGGTAGCAAGATAAAATGGAAAGAGCCACAGAGTCAGAAAGAGAGGTTTGAATTCTGATTTTTCCACTTGTCAGATGGATAATGTTGAGAAGCTAAATTAAATCCTTGGATTTTAGTGCTTCCCCCATTGTAAAATGAAGAAATTATGCTCACCCATCCAGGTTTTAAAATGCATGCCTCCTGGAGTGGTATCTGTCATATAGATGAGACTCCGGACGTGACAGTTTCCTTTTGTCTCCATATTCAATGTAGTATTTTTCTGCCCACAAAGACACATAATATCATAATGTCACCATGCAAATAACAAACTAAATAAGAGTTTCTTTAAGCCATTTCCTGGAATAATCCAGGTCCTTGTTTGAATTATTCCTAAGAAACTTCCTTCTGCCATTTTCTGTAGCCTCTGCTGACATAACCACATTAATGCTACTATTGAAATATTTTGAAGTCAACATGGAGTTGACCTAATAGGAAGGATTTGGTTACTAAACACATACACATGCTATCTTTCAGGAGGACAAAGTCTTCTTGAAATTACTTTATAAGTTTTTCAGAAAAGTCAAATCATTTCGGGTCAAAATATGACAAAGGAAACTGAAGACATTCTTGCCATGAATGTTTCAGTTACAAAGCACTACTGGGAAACACACGGCACATGCGGATTCCAGAAGGAGAGGATATTTACTACCATGTCCTTGTTTGTAAAAATAGAGGCAGTTGCTGTTTTTCCTATTATCCTCACAGATGGTGAGTGGGCTGCTATAAACCCGTGAAGGGAACTTCTACCCACACATGGGAATAGAGTCTCTCTCTGCGCGGCCTCCCCACTCCCATAGTCTGTAGGCTTCCGAGAGACAACTAACACTGAGTCGGATTCTATGTGTTAAGAATAGCATGAGATGTTTTACATATTATATTTCATTAATCTTCAAAACTGCAATGTATTTGTATTCCCATTTCCAAGATGATCTGAGAAGGTTTGGACAGGTTAACTTGCCCAAGCCCCATAGTCAGGTTATTCGTTTCCCAGGGCTGCCATAACAGACCACCATAAACTTGGTGACTTAAAGCAGTAGAAATGTATTCTCCCACAGTTCTGGAGGCCAGGCCTGATGGCGAGGCGTCAGCAGGGCCATGTTCCCTCTGAAACCTGTAGCAGTGGACCCTTCCTTGCTCCTTCCTACTTTCTGGTGTTGCTGGCAATCTTGGTGTTCCCTGGATTGGAGACAAATCACTCCAGTCCCTCCCTCCTTACTGGCATTCTCCCTGTGTGTCTGAGAGTCAAATTTTCCCGCTTAAGAAAGCCATTGGATCAGTGCCCACACTGATCAGGTATGGCCTCCTCTTAACTCAACTTGATTAGGTCTGTAAAGATCATATTTCCAAGTAAGATCACATTCACAAGTGGTGGGGCTTAGGATTTGAACTTATCCTTTAGGGGAATACAATTAAAACCACAACAGTTAGTGAACGACATCTTTTTTCTCTGTGTGTATGAATCAGATAGTTCTATAGCTATTTTTGCAGTGAACTATGAGATAATGTGCATTTGTGTTCCTGTTTCTTTGAAAAGCAGGAAAGAAGGAGTAACTATACACTTCCAAATAGCCAACCCTCCTAAAAATGTCTAATGTGAGAATTATCTCATGCCAATATGCAGAAGTCCAAAAATTCAAGACCACAATACTACAGTGGAGAAAGTTTTATGTAGTAACTTTTGATAGGCAGGCTTATGGATTTTAGCCAATGGCAAGCTTAGTAGGGATCAACAGTGTGATAGAACTCTGTCCATAAAGTTTAGATGATGTTAACATTAGCAGAATAGCTTCTGCTGTTATAACTCAGTAGGGAATTGACCTATTCTGCCTTATATGGAGTTAACCGTGTCGGGAGTAATATACTCATTTTGGAGCTGTTAAAATAAATAGATGCAAACTCACATTATCTCAAATCAATAAAAATATATTCTCTATCATATAACAAGTCACAATGTAAATGAATGAATATGTCTCCCCTAAATTCATATGCTGAAGCCCTAACCCTCATATGATAATATCAAGTAAGTAAGTAAGTTTAGATGAGGTCATGAGGGTGGGGCCTCCATGATGGAATTGGTATCCTTATAGCTCTCTCTCTCCCTGTCTGTCGTTTGAGGACATAGTGAGAAGGCAACTTTCTACAACAGGAAGAACGTTCTTACCAGACACCAAATCCTACTGAATTTTGATCTTGGACTTTCCAGCCTCTAGCACCATGAGAGAAAAAAATGCTGTTGCTTAAGCCACTCAGCCCAAGGGCACTAAGACATAGGCTAAGCCAATGCTGCGGAGCCAATAGGCAACTGTACTCCATATGGATGTATGGAGACCCAGAGTCTTTCTTGTGTCGCTCTTTTATTTCCAAGAGTGTTGACATATTCTTGACGGTCAGAGCACAGATCTCTCATTGTTCTTCAGGATCTATTCTTCCCTTATTTCTTTGAGTAATATGATCCTACTCATTTCAGCAAGGCAATGAATATCCAGCTACAGACTTCATTTCCAACCTCTGAGCCAAATGATTAACTGTGTGCCAGTGGAATGTGAGTGGAACTGATGTGGGCAACACCTGTGTGTCTTTCTGAAAAATAGATAGATAGATAAATAAATAAATATCCTTAGCCCTTCTCTGCTGCAGCATGAATGTCGTGGTAAGTCAGCTTTACTCATGCAAAGAGCAACACTAGATAAATTACTTGTGGTTGGGATAGAAGGGTGTCATCTTTCAAAAAGAATAACAGAAAATTGACCACCATATGCTTTCAAAAAGGTATTTTTATTTTTTAAACATTTCAAAGACAGAAATGAACTAGTCTTCACTCTGTCTGCTACCTTTAAGCTATCATCATGCCCTTGGTAGGTGTTCTCTTCCAATGAATTGAAAAAAAATAATAAATCAATGTATGGCTATTCGGAATAATGTGGATTTTATGACTTCCCCTACCCTCCTTCCACAAAGCAATCTTAAAAAGTCAAACATTTAATGTGAAATTCAAATAAACAATTGTGGTTTATTGAAAAGGGAAACCCTCCTCCTTTCCTCAAACAGTATGAAAAATAATCCATATATATGGGGGGATTTAAAAAGAGAAAGAGAAAGAGAGAGAGAGAAGGAAAAGACAGAGACAGAGAACCAAACCTTAGTTGAATATATAGAAATGCTACATGTGACCAGGCAAAGAGCTGGTAGTGAATATTCTGCTTATATATGTCTTCCCAGAATGAGGAATTATTCTGGAAAGGCTACACTTCCACATTTTTCCATCCAGGGCAGACTAGTTACTATATTAGTTTTTCAGTAATTGTTTTTCATACTCACAAAGAGAGAATACTGTCCAGCATGGAACATGCATCCTCTATACTCTGATTAGACACACGTGTAGGAAACCCTGATGTTTTCAGCTAATGTTGTTTCTGCAACATTTAGCCCAGGGGGGTTCCCATGATGTTCTGACTCAGCAAGGAGAATCACCTTGACCATCCTAGATGGAGAACAGAGAAAGTTGCCATCTGATGCCAAGAGAGACTCAGTCAAATAATTCTCTCTATCTCTTGCCCCAATTTTTCACACCCAGACAAATAAAGTACTGGAGTTAGAGTCCCATTTGAGCGGAAGTATCTGTTGCTCTTCTATTCAATGATGCTTTCTGCTGCCTAGATAAACTATGAAAAGAATTTCAGTGAAAAACAAGCAGAAATAATAGATAGAAGAGGCATCCAAATGTAACTAATGAAATGATGCATTCCACTTTTCCATTAAAGAGTTATTCTTTAGACATTTATGTTCACACTCACAAATAGGTGAGTTAAAATTCTTGTTTTATGTTAGGTCTAATATGATATTTAAGAAATGATGGTCACTATTTGAGTTACTGTTGTCTCATACTAAACTCCCCCCAAAACCTAGTGACTTTATTTTACTCTCATTTTTGGTAAGGACCTTCATGGACCGTTCTTTTTTTCTTTTTAAGATTTTATTTATTTGAGAGAGAGAGAGAATTACAAGCAGGGGGAGGGGCAGAGGGAGAAGCAGACTTCCCGCTGAGCAGGGAGGCTCACTCCAGGCTCAATCCCAGGACCCTGAGATCATGACCTGAGCTGAAAGCAGATGATTACTTGACTGAGACACCCAGGTGCCCCATGGGCTGTTCTTATATG
Organism: Ailuropoda melanoleuca; assembly: GCF_002007445.2. Classification (NCBI taxonomy): domain Eukaryota; kingdom Metazoa; phylum Chordata; class Mammalia; order Carnivora; family Ursidae; genus Ailuropoda; species Ailuropoda melanoleuca. The sequence goes on along the minus strand of NC_048221.1, from coordinate 140,333,095 downwards.
GGATCTGTATGCAATGAAGGTCAGAACAAGGAGAAGGCATATCAACACCGCCTCCTCATGGAAGCAATGTCAAGGGATTTGTAGCTGTCTTTTAAAACCATTTGGCAATTTCCTTGAAGACCTTCCAAGAAATAGACCTTCCATCTTTGCTCATATTTGATGATATTTTTCTTAAGTCATTTGGCCCCAGCCCAAGGGGAAAAAATGATGTTAACTCATTTATCAGAAACATACATGCCCCACAAAAATTTCACTCCCTTTTTCCTGGACATTTGTATTTTACAGGAATCCTTTCATAAGGTTGAAAGTAGGAAAAGTCAAAAGCAAGAAACCAGTAAATTAAAAAAAAATTTTTTTAAACTCACAAAAATCTTTCTATTTCCTCATGCCCCATAGAGATAATTATAATGCAAGTTTCCAGGTTAGAGTATAACCCAGGCAAGATTCCTGATTTATGTCTTCCCAGAGTCTATTCTAAGAGAAGCTAGAGGAGAAATCACACTTGAATGTCTTGTGTGTTTGTTTGCCAGATTATATCTGGGACAGCAGCTCACAACTTAAGGCATGCCATGTCTCCCTCTGAGTCATTTTCGTATCTGTGAGGTGGAGATTTGAAGAAGGGTCTCAGCCTACACAGGGCACTTAGAAGAATGCAACAGCTGGACAAACTGGAGCGTTTGCCAAATAGCCAGCACTGTCCAAAGACAAAGACTCATGTATTCTCCTCGTCAATGAAAGTCCACATACACGTACTTTGATTTCCGACCAGATTCTCATTTTACCAAATACCAGAACAAAAGTTATTTGGAATAAATGCTTCAGTCCTGAAATCTTGGAAACTCCTTCCCAGAATTCATTCCTGTGATTTTTATCTTTCTTCCCTTTTAAAAGAGGATGAAGAACAAGGAACCGATATTTACTGGACACCAACTGGTGTGAAGTTCGTCCTGTGGATTCGTACACTCACAGCTCTGCGAGGTAGATGGGGAACCAAGACAGAAACTGGTCCAATGTGACTTGTCCCGTGCCATTAAGTGTCCGGACCACGCATCGCACTGTTACCCGGTTTCCGAACCCACACCTTCATTTTGCTCTACTCAAATCAGCACCGCTACAAGAAGGTGATGCTCGTTATCCCCTGAGACATTAGGAAGATGGAAATATTTTGGGAATAAGTTTGGTATAGTAGGGAATGTGTGCATCTCTCTCCTCATCCACATTAATTAAACAGCATGAAGACAATAGTAGCCTGCAATATTGACCTTCTTGCCCTCTTCCTCAGAGATGCTTCAGGGAACAAAAGTAGCTTTCCACGCGGGCCCCATTCCCTCGCCCGAGGGCCTGATCACGCATCAGCCTCAGAGCTCAGTCGCACAGCAGCTAATCGCGTTTCCTCCCACGCGGTTTGCATCATGGATGTGCAGCTCCTCCGGGCTGTCTCCACGACAGACGCTGTGAGAGCCCTCAGCCAAGGCAGGGGAATGTGGGCTTTGTGTTCCGAGAATGGGATTACTAAAGACCATGTGACACTTCCGTGAGAGAGGCGTGTGCCATGTCATCTAGAAACACGTCCAGTCACACTTGCGGTCGTTGGGGCCACAGCCAGGACTCAAAGTCTGAGCTGGGTGGGTCTTGACACCTGACCGGGAGCTGGCCAGGCAGACCATGTCGGCGGTGTGACGCGGTGCGGTGTGGAGCGGTGTGCGACGGTGTGTGGCACGGCGTGGTAGGGAGTAGGAGACACCACGGTGGCAGGCGGTGTGGCATGATGGGGGTTGGCATGGTGAGGAGTGGCTGGTGGGAGAGAAGGCAAATGTGAGAAGAGTCCCAGCGGAGCAGCATTTCTCAGTGTTTGCTCCTCTGCTCTGAAACATGCTTTAAAAGTCTACATAATTTGCTATATACTTTCTGTTATATTTCAATTCCCATCATAAATTATGTCATTGCAAAGGACACAGTTTCCAGTATATTGAAATATGGGTATTTTAAAATAGAAAGAGCGCCTCACTCTACCAAGGATCCAGCGGAATCTAAGTCCCATCGACTTTGGGTCCTCAGCAAGCTCTTCTTTGGCAGTCTGATATTTGATCAGCCCCGTTCCCCCTGGAGCTTGCATGTTCCTTTCACTTCGATGAAAATGTGATACACTTTTGTGCTTGACAGACTTTTATTGACACTTTTTATCGTGTATATATATGTCCAGCTCTTCTTGGTTTTATCTCACTGACACGGGTGTCTTGAAGTAGGAGGCCTGATTTCATACTCTTTGCAGCATGCTACTGGCATGTCCTTGGGCAAGTCATTGACCTTCTCTGAGTCTCACTTTTCTCATCTCAAAATAGTAATAGTTCCCATGCCCACCGCATTGTATTTTATAAAGGACAATTGAGGTCATACAAATATCAGGAAAAATAGGAAGTGGTTGGTAAATTCTAGACTTTCCTACCTCATTTCTTCCTTGTACAAAGAATTAACAGGCTCCTGTTGCCATCCACAGGGTTCCTCAGATCGGCTCTTGGTGCATTTTGCAGAATACTGTGACATTTGTGTGTTTAATTCCATCCTCTCAACTAGGACAATGTTAGTATGCATTAAAAAAAGGCACATGGTCCCACAAAACAAAACAATAATGATGACAAAAAAACCTGTCTAAATAAGTATGATGCATTATTTATGGTTTTTCATTAATATTCATTTGCAACGTGTTCATTCATTTGTCATCTGCTAGCACAGAGCGGTAGTAGCAGGTGCCATGATTAAAAATATATTATGGAAGGAAAAACTAGAAGTGAGAAAATCCTCTCCATTCATTAAATTTGTTTCTGCCAGTTGGGGGGGGGGAATCAAACTACTCCATTTAGGAGAACATATCCGCTTTATGTAGTGCACGCTGCAAAGCAGTTTAAAAACCATTGCCCTATTCCAGGATATACCACTTCCTTCCAGAAGCCTTCCCCAGTACTCCAGACAAGGCTTCTCTTCTGAGTCTGTGCAATTGCATCTTCACAGTGCTTATTGTACCTGTAATAACAGAATTGTATGTGTAATCATTTCTCCACTGTCTATTTTCTGCCCTGGAATATGAACTCCATAGTTGCACTCACCCTTTTTTCAAGGAGTTCCACCTTATGCCCAAGTATTCCATAAACACTTATAAATACATGAAGCACGTGTAGACTTCTTTGCTTGACTTCCAAGGTACTTCTGATTTTATTGAATCACATGTGGTCCTGGGGTCGTATCACACTTGCCCCACCTCTATATATTTCCTCAGAAATTCCTCTGTGTCTTACTTGCCCTCCAATATATCCGGTCATCTCTTCATGCCTGGCTGGGCTGTTAGTGTGACACAGTATAGAAAGCAGATACTCCAGGGGCTCCTGGGTGGCTCAGTCAGTTAAGTGTCCAACTTTGTTTCAGCTCGGGTCATGATCTCATGGGTTGTGAGATCGAGCCCCGCTTTGAGCTCTGCTCTCAGTGGGGAGTCTACTTGGGATTCTCTCTCTCTCTCTCTCTCTCTCTCTGCTTTTCTCTCTTTCTCTCAAATAAATAAATAAATCTTAAAAAAAAAAAAGGAAAATAGTTACTCCGTGGGGCACCTGGCTCGCTCAGTAGAGCATGCAACTCTCGATCTCGGGGTTGTGAGTTCTTGTGAGTTCCCCCCATGTTTGGTGTAGAGATTACTTAAAAATAAAATCTTTAAAAATAGAGAGAAAGAAAGAAAGAAAGTAGATACTTCTTTCATATCAGGTGCTCTTACTTGGTTCTTGCTTCGTACAGATAGCATCCTCTGATGCCAACAGCTAGACTACTTGGGTAACTCCTTGGATAACTCCCTATAAATTATGGCCAGACTGCTCTGGGCATCCCAGTTCCAGCAGAGAACTGGATGTGAAGTCCTAATTTGAATATTGATTCCACTTTGTGATCTTGAGAAAGTCTTATCACCTCTCTGATCCTCAGTTTCCTTAATTGTAAGTCAGGAACCATGATAGATAACTGTATCGGTCAGGGTTCTCCAGAGACCCAAAACCAAGGGGAGATATATCTATATCTATATTGAGGAGCAAGAGAGAGAACATTGGACAAACTAAAAAGAATATATATTTATGTATTATACAAATATAATCCATACATATTTTTAGTTTGTCATATATGTCGTATGATATATATTTTATTATAAATATATCACATGTCATATAATATATATATTTAGTGTATGGTAAATATAATAGATGAAAATCAATAGTCTAAAGCCACAACTCAACCTGAAGAATGTTATTGCGAAAGGACGTATAGTGACTTGCCTTTAGAATTTGCAGCAAGCTCTCCAGATCATGTTCTTCAAAGCCAGTACGACACACCTTCAGAGGTACCTTGACATGTGTTCTCTGCAATCCACTTCCTCCTCCATGTCAGGTAGCTACAGCCAACGAGTCCACAGTCTCCTCCATACTTTTACTGAAAATTGCGATAAACTTATATGTGTCTTGAGTCAGAATTACAAGCAAAAATGGCGATCCCCTTTTTTTCTACACATAAAAATTGCTAATTTCAATTAAGGAAAGTAACCCTGCTATAGTTTTCCTGGATTTGCAAATTACTGGCGGCTGAAACCTAGCAACAATTTTAGGAAAATGGACTTTAATTTTGTCAAGTGTCACTTGGCTGTCGTTGGCCGTGCTCATACTCTGCTGTGTGTAAGACCATGCACTATAGTCGATTTTTTTGAAAGAGCAAAAGTGTTAGTAATAGGAGCTCTTAGCAGTGTGCTTAGCTATTCAACCTTTTCTGGGGTTTGGCTATTTGGCTTTTGGAAGAATTATAGGGTTTTTATGTCAGTGAAAGGAAATTTCTCTTGCTTCCACTGTAAAATAGGGCAGAATTATATGATGGCGCCTTTTCATGTACTTAGCAACGCTATCAGTTCACTGGCGTTGAACTCACTCCAGGTGCCCTGAAAGTACCATTGCTGAATTAGGATAGAATTGGATGGTCATTTAAATATGGATCTAGTAGAACAAGAGAATAGGAAAGTAATCAAGTTAACCCAGAAAGAAGCATGTGAAATTAAAATGGAAGGAAGCTAAAGTTTGCTGTTTAAATTTTTCCATGGTTCACTATGTTGATATCTTGATGGTGGGACTCCTGAGTGTCCTTAGTCCCTTACTGAAAATGTGCACATTTAGATAGAGTTTCATGTCCCCAGCACATCTCAAGCTCTATCAACTAGAAACAAAACAAAACAAAATAAAACAAAACAAATTTCCAAAAAATTTGACATTTGATTCACTGAATCTAAAGGCAGGTATTATTTGTCTGTTTAAAAAGCACTCCTTAAACTCACACAATGGTCTATATCATTTATATCTCAATAAAGCTGGGATGGGGGTGGGGGGAGAGGAGGGATCGATTTTAAAACGCAGCATCTATGTTTTTGACTATAAGAGGAAATATGTTGAATAAATTGTTGTCGTTGTTGCTGTTTTCAAAATCACACAGCACAACTGTGTTTATAAAGAGGATGTCACAGGAAATGAATTCTGCTCAATGAATGGGCTCTCCTCTATGCCCTCAGTCTGCCCCACGCATGAGGCGGTACCCCGCGGAGCTCCATGTGGCTGAGGCTGAGACGGTAAACTGATACTTGATACAGTGGAAGGACTGCTTTAGGTCAGTTTGCAATCCTGCTATAGCTGTGAGAGTGGATCCTATAGGAAGACTTCCAGAACGTTCTGTTCATGTTAAGAAAAGTGTACTCCCTCCAGTAAAATTTAGCACACTCTTTTCAGACTTAGTTTCCCAAGATCCCAAGATCCAGGGAGTCGTGGACAGCCTGAGACCCAAAGACAGAGATCACCCGCTGGGTCTCTTGTGTTTATTGACTGCATAAAAGGAAAATAGATGAATCTTGAAAGTAAAGGCTCAGTTTTCTTAGCCATTTGGGAGAGATTTCTGGGACTTTTGCGAAAGATGCTAACCACCGGGAGCCCGGCAGGGCCAGCATGCCAAGGGGGAGACAGAGGCACGGGACAGCTCCTCCTTGTTCTCTGCCTGAATGACGCGTCCTCCTGCCCTGCAGCTGAGCACAGAAGTCTGACAGACGCTCCATTACTTACCGACCTACACCACTCCGATAGTACGTAAACTCTCAAACACAGATGCTCCTTTTAGACAAAATGGGTGCAGGAAGAAATACGTACTTGATGGAAATGTTGTGAAAATCAAATCACATACGGAAAGATGCTCTAGATGGGAAATCCCTTTGGATAAATAGGGCTTTATAATTATTATGATCATTATATCGGTTATCTATGGCCACAGTGACATAACCACAAAGCCTAGGGGCTTAAGACAATATGCATTTACTTAGCTCATCGGTCTGAGGTAGGATGAGTCATTGTGCCCTCAGTTGGGTTCCCCCATGGGTCTGCAGTGAACCAGGCAGTTCCGTGGAGAGGGCTGGGCTGGCTGGCCAGGATTTCCTGGTATGAGCAGAGCGATCAGTCTCCATTCTGTGTCATTCCCATCCACCAGCGGGCAAGCCTGGGCTTGTCTTGATGCCAGTGGTGGCTTTTCAAGACAGTGAGCAGAATTAGGCAAGTCTCCTGAGGACAAGGGCTGCTCTAGCAAGAAGGAAAATAACATTCTGGAGGTGATAAGTGATCCTGTATCTGACACACCCCGTGACAGAACCCAGGAGATGTAACGAGCAAGGAGGTGAGTAGTGACGGGCCAGAATAGCTCACGGTTTTACCACTTCCTGTGGTACTTGAAAATCCTCTGGTTTCCACATTGAGCAGATAGCTGAGCTGTGACTATTTAATGCTCTGTATTTCTAGGTGTCTTAAATGCCAAACAAACAATATTTTTATCTGATACCCCCATCCTCATATGGGACTGCAACGATATTTCACAGAGCAGAAACAAATTCCTCTTTACCACAGAGCATTAGTCAGAACTGTTTAGTCTATGCTGCGGTAACAAATAAACCCAAATCTCAATGTGGGATTGTCACAGAAGTTTATTACTGCTCGTGTTAGTCCAGAGCAGGCCAGATGACTGTCCTGTCTTGGAGCCATGCCACCTTGCCCCTCACAGAGGGAAGAACTGGAAAACACCATAAGATGAAGGGAAACAAAAATAAATGGGATGGCAGATGGCGACCTCCAATTTTTCTACTGTTATCATGAAAAGTTTTGTTATTTTTTCATGAGTGTGTTCTTGAAAGACAAGGAATGTAGAGGCAACCCATTTAGGCTTCCTCTGCCATATGGGAAGCAGATTTTAAAGAGAAGAGAGAAGACCCTTGACTGTAGCTCTACTGTATATGGCAAGACTCCTGCCTGCGGCTAACGTACGAGGAAGACTGGGCACAAGGGGAAAAGGCCAACCTGAGTTTCTAATTAGAAAACGATCTTCATTTCCACTGCCCACCCCTCACTCCTCTGCCTGACCTGAGCAGGGGCTGCTCAACTCCAGGCTCATGAGGCTTTGGTGGGATGTAGGGATGGAGCCACTGCCAGCTGTCTGAAATGTTTCTGCATACAAGAAAACATATTTTGGTTCCAATGTCATCACATTAGTTCACGTTCAGCTGCTTCCAATCTCTACTGTCACTACAGCCCCATCTGTGCTAAGTGTGAATGATGGAAAGACCAGGCAAAAGGGCAGACCCTGCATAAACTCCCTTCACCTGTGCCTCCCCCTCCACGTCACTGTGACGACGGCAGATCCCACACAAGGATAGAGCAGGTCACTTATCCACTGAACTAAATGAGCTCCCATATTTGTAGACTTGAAGTCGCACAACAAACATCCCAGACCCTGGGTTCAAAGCTTCCAAGGCATTACCTATTTCATCCTTGAGATAACATTACAAATCGGGTTTCCCAACTGTCACTGGAAGTGCACTGACTGAGCCTTAGGGATGAGCCAGTGCCAGGGTGCTGACGCAGAGCTGCCCAAACTGAGTCCTTTCTGTTAGAGAATTTACAATATGACTGCCATATATTCATGATGGGAACAAATGATGGAGTCCTAAATACTGCAGAAACACCGATGGGAGCTTTTTAATTAATTCCTTCCTCCAAACTTCACATACCTTCATGCACTTTGAACGTGGCATAACCTTCAAGCCCCAGAAGCAAGCGAGTCCCTCGCTACATTAGCTAGTTGGGAAGGCAGATGGGGGCCCACTGAGTTCACTACCATTTCCTTGAATCCGTAATTCACCATTTAGTCCAGAAGACACCAATTTGCTAGAGCACTATCTCCTCCAAGACATCTTCCCTACTCAATTATAGCTACTCAGTGACTAGGTCCAAAATTAGTGTGCAGGCCAAGTGACTCATGCCTGCAGTACTCATGACAATAAGGATTGATGTGTTCATGGCAAGAACAAGATTTATGGATCTCCTTACTGATATGATTTACTGAAAGCCAGCTTTTATTACCTAAGAGCCAGCCACGGACATGTGCTGGGTGCACTCCAGATAAATGCCTGGGGGTCGGGGGAGCTCTGTGGGCGGCTGCCAGGAGCAAGGAAGAGGAAAGGGGGAAAAAATAGAGAAATGACTTTACAGATGAGACACTCGTCAAAAATGCAGGGGCTCCAGTGCCCCAGGAACAGCTGGTCATGATGAGCAAAAAAGGGGGGGGAGCACCATTTGCAGGCAATGGACAGTCGGAGGCCATGTCATAGAAACTACTGAGTGGGCAAGACTGATTTATGGATGGGCTGATAATGGTAAAGAAATAAAGATTGATTTGCTCTAGAGCTCATTTGGAGAATAGTGGAGAAAAAAAGGGGGAGGGAGCCTGGATTCTGAGAAAAGCTTCATCTTGAAGATGCACACACAGAGCTGATTTGAAAATAAAGAGGTGCTGGAGAAAGTCATTGCCACGTGGGTGTGGCCAGTTTCCCAGGGACGTAGTGATGCCTGCACTGCAAGCAACTGCACGTATGACTATGCCAGTCCTGTGTGAATCTGTGCCCAGTACTCAGGTGGTGCCACATGTGAGAGGGAAGCTTCAGACCCAGGCCACTTTCTTAGAAGATAGGAAAGTTGAGAGTGGGTCTGGACATGCAAACTAACAAGCAGTAGACCAGCCCTAAGTTTCAACCCTTCTCCTGGGAGGAATCTCAGCCCGTTTCCCCCCTCAGGAGCCAGTGTCTACTCATCCTTGGTCTTAGCACAGTCAGCCCTTCCTTGGAAAAGTCACAACAGATTATGGAAAGAAGCCATTGCCTACTTGGCATCATGGCTGCCTTCCGACCCCTCCTAAGCCCAAGACCATTACAAAGAGAACCAAGAAGTTCAGCTGGGCACCTGTCACACTGATGAGTCAGAATTAAGTGTAACTGGCAGAAACCCAAAGGCATTGACAATAGGGAGCGCAGAAGACTCAAGGGATAAATCCCCACGCCCAACGTTGGTTCCAGCAGCACCAAACAAGCAAAACGTGCACTGCCGGGTGGCGTGCAGGCCCTCGGTCCACAACGGCAAAGAGCTTGAAGTGCTGCTCGTCTGAAGCAAGGCTCACTGCACTGACATTGCTCACAGTGTCTCCTCCAGGAACTGCAGAGCCATCGTGGAAAGAGCAGCCTAGCCAGCCCTCAGTCACAATCCCGACGCCAGGCTGGGTGGGTAAAAGAATAGACAGCTTGTGTGTATGTTGTATTTTGTTAATAAAATCATAAAACTACAAAAAAAATAAAAAGACCTGGAGAAAGTCATCCCACCTAACACACTTTCCTTACAATGTGTACCACTCCTTAAATAAACGCCCTAATTGTTGTTTCACACTGATTGCTTTTTTCTTGTTTATTGTCTGCCCCCCATACACATGTTATACTCTAGGTTCACTGGTAGCAAAGACTTTATATCAATAGTGCCTCACACACAGTAGATGCTTAATAAATATCTGTTGAATGAATTATCTGGGCTCTTCATTTATCCATTCACTCAAAAATATTTACAAAATGGTTATCATGTGCTGAGTGCAAAAATAAAAATACAACCAGTGGTGGCAGGTGCACCGTAGAGAGGTAGCATGGCAGAGAAAAAGCGAGAGGCAGGCGGCTACTTTAATTTGAGGCACCAGGGAATGGCGTGATGTTTGGGCTGAGGCTGTACAATAAGTAGGAACACTTCTGGGAAGTGGCAAGTGGTAACCAAAACATCCTAAAATAGAAGCAATCTATCTGTTTGAGGAACAGAAAAAATACTCTGCACCTAGAGCCAAGTTCATTCACTCATTCATTTGCTCATTCATTTCTTCATTTACTCACCCACTCACCCTTTCACACGAGGCTCTGTGCAAGGTTCTCAAACTCAGTGTTAATCCTGTGCCTGGTTGCTGGCAGCCCACAGTTCACAGGACCTCAAGAGAACAGAGACCCTGGTTTCTAAGGCGAGGTCTGCAGATCCCGAGCGTCCCTGAGAAGCTTTCAGGAGGCCAGAAAGCCACAACCATTTCCATAATATGCTCCTGTTAGGTGCCTTTTTCTGTATTGCCATTTGCACTTGTTGCTTCAAAAAATAGAGACAAACACATGTCAGTTTAGCATGCAACACACTTTATCTGTACTCATGGAAAAATACCAGAGTGGGGAAAAAATGATGTTTTTAAGAATCTCCTTAATCAGTAAAATTATTAATTTTATTAAATGTTATCTTTGATTTCGTATCTTCTAAATATTCTTTTTTTTAAAGATTTCATTTATTTATTTTAGAGAGAGAGAGAGAAAGAGCACTTGCACGCACACACATGCATGCACAAATGGGAAGAGGGGCAGAGGGGGAGGGAGAGAATCCCAAGCAAATCCCTCACTGAACCGGTTGGGAGGCTTGATCCCACTCCTCTAAGGTCATGACCTGAGCCAAAACCAAGAATGGGGCACTTAATGGACTGAGCCACGCAGGCGCCCCCCTTCTATTCTTTTTGATGACATGGGAAGCATCCAGAAAGCACATCTGCTACATGTGGAGGTACAAAGCTTGTCTCGAGGGAATCATCTGTGTGACTATTTGAGTTACAAGCTGAACTAGCCAGTGTTTTCGTGGAACACCATATTTACTGGAAAGAGCCTCTGGCAGGAAACTGATCCTGCAGGCTTGAGAGGCAGACATATTCCTAAAAATGTGCAGCGTCAGCCTGTCAATTCGAGGAAATCAATTGGCAATTCCTGTTGCCAATTATAAAGTTCAAGCTCTAGAGAGAAAATTCAAATTTTGGAAAACTCACATCTGTCCCTGTAATCCTGACAGCTTCCCAATCAGTAAAGACTTTTCTGATGAAATTGGTGGTGAAAATGGTAAATGTGATTTTTGAACATGTAAAATAAAATGTGTTAACATTTGCAAGCACTGTGTAACTCAAGTGAGCCAATCACATATAAAATAACCAATGCATGATGTTACAAAATCACGCACAGAGAAAAGATGCATTCAAAGTGCAAGATAGACCGGAGAATTCTAATGTACAACAGTATGGATATCTGTACAAAACAAAACCTTCCACATTTACTTGAAAAGATTACTAAAATACTCTTCCCTTTTCCAACTACATATCTGCATACAAATATGGAAATCCTATCCTATGAAGAGAAACATTAAATATATATCTACACCTACATCATGCATTAAGCATGTCACTCTTCTTGCTAATTTTGTGTCTTGAAAAAGTTATTTTCCTCAAAAAATTTAATTTATATTCTCATGTAATAGATTCATTATTGATATATTTAAATAAATCCATAAATAATTTTTAAATCAGTTTTGATTTCTAATATGGCATATCTTGATATAATAGATTCGTTACTGATATTTGTAAATAAATTCATATTTTGGTAAGTCTGTTTTAATTTCTAATATGGTATACATTGGTAGATGTAATTAACATAAGCAAAACACAAAAAAACTATTTTTTAATTATTTGGATTTGTAGGCACATCTAATAATGGAAGTCACTCCCAGTGATATCTATATTGATTTAAAAATAAAATTTCTTCTAAAAATAACGAAAAAACTCTCACAAATCATTCCTGATGTTGATGCTTTACTGTTATATGTATCATTCGTTATTTTACTAGAAAACCTATCTAGCATTGGTAGATGGCTTTGTAAGTGCAAAGCTCTGTCCCAAGTGATTTTTTATGTACTAATTTGTTTAATTCTCAAATCAATCCTATGAGGAAGGCATTGCTGTTTTCACATTTTAGAAGAGAAATTGGAAGTAAGAAGAGTTAGGTAATTTTCTGCTCATTCTCTCGTAGTTAGTAATAGGCACACCAAGGCCAGGGACTCCACAATCTGTACCACACAGACAGAGTTAATCCACAGAATATAGTGAACACACGTGTAAAAATATTTTAAATTAAAATGAAAAATTAAAACATTGCAGGCACATTGAAATGTAGAGTCACAGATAAAGCAGCCCCTCTTTGATGCAGAAAGCCTGAACTGCTGTGATCATTGAGAACTCCTCACATAGTGCTTACCCACAGTTGACCATACCCACGCCACGGCTCACCCACACCGGCTCGTGCTGGAAGGAGAGGGCTCTCCCCTTTTTCTTTGAAACATTAGACTCATGCATTTGTTATGTATGACCTATTAGATATTTCACTAGAAATGAACATAGGGGTGCCTGAGTGGCACAGCAGTTAAGCGTCTGCCTTAGGCTCAGGGCATGATCCCGACGTTATGGGATCGAGCCCCACATCAGGCTCCTCCGCTATGAGCCTGCTTCTTCCTCTCCCACTCCTCTGCTTGTGTTCCCTCTCTCCCTGGCTGTCTCTATCTCTGTCAAATAAATATATAAAATCTTTAAAAAAAAAAAAAAGAAAGAAGTGGAACGTAGTTCTCTTGTCTAAGTAATGTCACAATTTTCATTTTAATTTCATTATGCTTTTGTCTTCTGGCTAATGAGCAACCAAAGTATTTAACAGTAATAAAGTCAGTAATGGCATCCGCAGACAGGGGCAAGAGCTGCACTAGCAGGGCCTTTCAGATCTGGCTGTCTACCTCCTAGAATTACTCTAGTGTTTGAACTCCTGGCCAATTATCCGGCTCCTTCTGCCCTCTCAGCCCAAGCACCACCCAGATGGCTTTGATTTGGAGGCACTCAATTTATCAAAACAGTTTGTTATGTTAAAAAACTATTTGATGTCAAAGAAGCCATATGACCCTTTTTATGTGTACTTTTCATGAAATAAGAAATCAATTTGCCCATTTTAAACAAAGTCAAGGTCTAAAGAGACTTGAACTACAGTTACATTCATAAACCAGTAAGAAAAATGTACTCGGAAAAACATAGTTTCCCATTCCTGGGCTCACAGGGTGTTAGGAACTAAGGGATGTGTCTCCCAAGGGCTGTCCTGGGGGATAGAGCTTCTTGCTCAGCCTGTCTCAGGTTCACTTGGGGGTCCAGCTAAAAAAACAGCTGGTTGAGCTTCAATTTCTCTTGGTTTAACTCAGCAACGTTCTGACTTGGGATCCAGGAATAGGAAATGCCTGGTGATTCTAATGCAAGTCTTTAGACATGATTTGAGAACCAATGTTTTTACTCTTGGCATTCTCCTCTGCAAATAAAGTTCACTTAAATTCCCAACCATCCCTCTCCTCACATCCCACCCCTTCATTGAATTTTCATGGGTTCCTGTCCTCAGAGATCCTCCATACTGCATACCGAATGTGTGCGAAGGACTCCCAAATACGGAGCTCCGGTTGTGAGTTCCTTCTCAGCTCCAGGCTTGGCGGCTAGGGTGGCTCTTTGTGATGAACTTTGTAGGTTTCTCCTCCCAGGGTGTAGCATCATGTGATCTAAGGAATGACTCCAGCTCCAGAAGAGAGCTATAGTTGAGGAAAGGTGATCCTGGTAATCTCATCCTTCCTTGCCAGTGAGTGACTCAGGAACCAGGCTAAGCTGGGCATGGATGGCATTCTTCAGGCCATCAGGATCTTTTCTGTAATAAGCACAAAGCAAACATGGCAAGTCCTCTAAGAGGAAATGAGCCATGGGAAGAGGTCATCAATGCCTCCTTAAATGGACCTTCTATTAGTGGCGTGATACCCAGAACTACTGCATCCACTCCAGGAGCATGCAACTTCCCTACTTTGAAGGGTAAGTCCAGAGATTGGCAGAGAAATGGAACCAGAGCCCCTAGATTGAGCCAAGGACTGGAGCTTATCTTACCTAAGAACTTCCAGTTATTAGGACAATTTGCTTACTGTTGAAGCTGGTAAACTAGATTTCTGGTTAGAGTTCAGTTTTCTGTTAATGTTGGAGGCATCTAACTGAAATAGCAAGTCATGGTCTGAATGTTTATGCCCTCCCAAAATTTGTATGTTGAAATCCTAAACGCACTGTGATGATATTAGGAGGTGGGAACTTTGGGAGGTGATTTGGAATCTATGTCCTCGTAAAAGAGGACCCACAATGCCCCCTGGCCCGTCCACACGTGAGGACACCAGGAGTCTGCAGTCCAGAAGATGCCTCTCACCCAGCCGAGGTGGAACTCTGATCTTCCACCTTCTAGAAGGGTAAGAAATAAATATCTGCTGTCTATAAGCCACCCAGGCTGTGATATTTTGTTACAGCAGCCCAAACAGACTAAGACAGATAACAAAAGCTACTCAAACAAAACTTACCATGTGGCTTCTCACGTGGGCTCCTCTTCACAGACACAGCAACAGAGAACACGTATGGGCACCTACCACGTGTGGCGAGCACATTCTCCACATAACAGAAAAGTCCTTCTGAAGTTTGTGGGTTTTTTTCTTCTTTTTAAATCCTTAACACACCAAGTGCACACTTGAAATATTCTTGCACCTCAGTTCATACAATACCATGGGCCTTGCAAGAATCGTTTTTCCTTCTTTCCTTCCTCTTTTACTATTATGAACCTTTGCCTTCATCTTCACTCCATCTTCCATCTCACCCTCATCCATGACAAACTTTAGTCTTGCGTTGTGTGTACGTGTCTTGTTTACGTTGCACACATCAGTGTGAGGGGCCCTCATTCCCATAGCCACTGACCGAGGGCCAGCTGGCTACATTTTGCCGACCTAGGAGAAGGAAATGTTTTTATTTGCATTTCTATTATTTCTAGTGACCTTGAACAGATCCTTACATACTTCTTAGATGTATGTTTCCCTCCAGTGAATTATTTATTCATATACTTTCCTCATGTTTTCATTGGGTTTCAGGCTTCTGCTTGTCGATTTCAAGGAATCCCTTTGATACTCTAGATATCGTTCCTAGTTTGTTTGGCAGTAGAAATATGTCATTTCCTGGTCATTTAACTTTGTCTTATCTTTTGATGAGCAAAAATCATGCTTCCTTAATGTAGTCATATTCGTACATCCACCTCACCCAAAGCTTAATATATTTCAAGTCTAGTTTAAGAAATTCCTTTTACTGGGACACCTGAGTGGCTTAGTCAGTTGAGTGAGCAACTTTTGCTTTAGGCTGGGGTCATGATCTTGGGCTCATGGGATCGGGCCCTGTGTTGGGCTCCGCACTCAATGGGGAGTCTGTGTGTGTGTGTGTGTCTCCCCCTCTCCATCTCCCCCACTCATGCACTCTCTCTCTCTCAATCTCTCTCTAAAAATAAATAAATAAATCTTTATTTTAATAAAAGAATTTCCTTTTACCCAGAGATTATAAAAATAGCCTACTTGATTTTCTTTTATTTGTTTTTTAATTTTACCTTTCAGTTTAAGTATTTAATCTAGTTGAAGTTTAATGAAAGATGTAAAGAAGGAATTCAACTTTTTTTATCAACATATGGTGAGCCAGCTTTTTAAACACTTTTAAAAAAAAAGATTACTAAATAATCTTTTTGCTAATTTTTTGCAATGACATGCATATCATATTTCACTTTTTTGTTTGATTTTGTTGATTTGTTTTATTAGTCTGTTCTTACACAAAATCATACTATTGATTATTTGTGTTGAACTGAGACTTTGTAGAATTCCTTAATAATTAGTTGGGTGACTTCCCTATCTTTGATTTTCTTTCTCAAACTACTTCTTCTTCCATTTACATTTTAGCATCAGCTTGTCAGATTCCTCTCTATCTTGTTGGAATTTTTGAAAGAAATTGCATTGAATTTAGATATTAATTTGGGAATAATTTCTATTTTTATAATGTTATATAAACTTATATTTGAAAATAGTATTTCTCTAGTTGCGTATCCTATAATTTTTAAATATTCTATTAAAATCTTGTGCATCATTTGTTAATCCTTAGATATTTTATATATTTAGTGCTATTGCACCTGAGCTAATGTTTGCTATTATATTTTCTGGTCTATTATTACCAATAAAGAGGAATGCCATGAATTTTGTATGCTGACCCTACATCAGGAAAACTTGCTAAATGCACTTGCAGATTCTAATAATACTTCCATTTATTGTCTTAGGTATTCTCTACAAATATTGTGTCATGTGCAAATAAGAGTATTTCTCTGTTCCTTTTTAATTGTTTTTATTCACATCTATTTTTTCTTATTATTTGGCTAGAGTTTCCAATACTTTGTTGAACAGCAGCAAACCTTCTCGATTTGTTTCTAAATTAAAAGAAATGTTCGAAGTTTCCTCCCTTAAATATGATCTTGATTGAACGTTTGTGGTACTCTCTTTTTATATATTTCAAAATCCCAGGTTCCAGTGGAACTCTGGGCAGAGTGGATTAAGTGGTCAGTCTGCACCACTTTCTGCCCCCCCTCCCCACCGTAGACAAGATTGGTCAGAGTCCTGGGCCCATGGAAAGAGAGTAATCTAGAGGGACAATACAGAACCTAAGTGCAGGCAGGTCCCTGCCAAGAGACCCTACTGCCTTCCTTCTCCTCTGTCCACTTGAAGTCTTGGTTGCAGGATGGACAATTAGGTTTGCCTAAATAATAGTAAAATGGACCCATGTCCTGGCCCTTGATAAAACCAGGCCAGAGCAAAAACCATGAATCCCTTACTGGTAGCAGTGTAAGAGCAGAATCAATGGCCCGTGTTGTGTTTAGTTTAGGCAGATGATCCTGAGAACGCAGAGAACAGTGAAATCAACTTGGTGAACTATCAGTGCTCAAAGAGAACCCTTTTCCCACAGCCTGTGAAGGTCTGGGAAGTAAAGAATATTTCCCTATTTTGGAAACAGCAAGAGTATAATGAAGAGAGTTGATCACACTTAAGTATACCCTTGTAAGGAGACAGGAAAGAACACAACCGAACGCAGAAGACCAGATGGGGAAAAAATAACCCAACTACATGCCCATACAGAGGATGATGGCTGGAAACCAAAAATCTTGTACGCTTGCCTCTGTGGGCTCCCCAGAACTGGTGGAAATTAGATGCAACTTAGTAAGACTAAGTTCTCAATACNGAAGACCAGATGGGGAAAAAATAACCCAACTACATGCCCATACAGAGGATGATGGCTGGAAACCAAAAATCTCATACGCTTGCCTCTGTGGGCTCCCCAGAACTGGTGGAAATTAGATGCAACTCTAGTAAGACTAAGTTCTCAATACTTTTGCTGAATGCAAGCACAAAATTAAACTAAATTAGGGAAAAATAAATTTGCATTCCTACTCACTTGATTTTGTAGACCAAGAACTCAATTTGCATTTGTATTCATGTGTCAAAACAGCCTTGAGAGACAGGTTCAACCATTATCATCACCAGTTTACAGAGAGAAAGCAGAAGTTTAGAGTGAGTGGCTGATTTCCCTAAGACTGCACAGGTATAGTATAGAGTCACGATTTGAACCTGTATTGTCTGACTCTAGGGCCACCCCATGTTAGCCAGTTAACCTCTACCATCTCCTCAGCTAGGGGCTGAGGTCAGCTGTTCTCCATGAATTTGCTCCCCAAACATTTATTTGGGGTATTCTCTCCCTCCCCACAACCACACTCTCAGGCTTTCACAATCCCTTTCTAAGATCGTTGCAGCAATCTCATACTTCTTTTCTCTGGATTATCGTTTTCCAAATGGCTTGCTCTTGTCTTGCTGTCTCCTACTGAAAAGACATTACTGTGAATGCAACATTATGATTTTGTATTAATCATTCACTTGGAATTAAATTTTTGGTTGTTTACTTATCCTTTAAGTTCTAATTGTTATTTTTTCTTACTTTTTATTATTGTTATTATTACTACCAAGTTCCAATAGAGAAAACGAACAACTTAGGTGCTGATCAGCGCATCACTGTGTTCTAGGTGAATTGGGCTTATTTATGGTCTCATTTGTCTGCATTTCAGTTCGTTCTATTTGCTCTAAACCAGCACCTGAATGTGCGCATTTTAATGACTCCTGCAAATAGACCTGTTCCCTAAAAATGCTGGAAACCCTTAATAAGATACAGTTTCTACAAAAGATACTTGTGTATAAATGAAGCTTGTAAGTCTCCACACTATGATTTATTGAGCCCAGTGTATTCACCTCAGTTAGGATTCGGGTTTGTTGTGTAGGGAGAACATTGTCCCCAGCCTCAGAAGTGCACAGCAGAATCACCTATGTGTTTTTTTCAACTACTCATCTCAACGTCCATTCCCTGGGATTTCTGGTTCAGTAATTTTGGAGTTATGTCTAGCTATGTCTGGGCGTAGGTACTGGGGAAAAGCTCCACAGATGATCCCAGTGTTCACCTCTGGTTCTGGAATCACTGTCTCAGGCAGGGCTGAGACCACCCCACGGCAGGGTCCACCTCCGCGTCAGAGATAACCCAAGGCATGATGGCTAGGGCCTGTCACATGCATATGGGTACATTTTTTCATCAGTGGTCCTAACTCCCAAAGTCCTAAAACCTTACTTAAAAAACTTACTGTAATTCATTTGGTAGCAGTTCCTGATCGCAACGCACCTGAGACTATGTATAATCCTTATCTATCTCACTAAGTGTAAATATTCATTTGTGTTGCTGCAGAAATAAGATTAGAAGTTAAAAACTCTAGAAACAAAAGAAAATGTTTGAATACGGAGTGCCATGCCTGAGCCCACTGAGGGATGTTTCAAAATATAGGATATGAACGGAGGGGGGATNTCCTGAGAACGCAGAGAACAGTGAAATCAACTTGGTGAACTATCAGTGCTCAAAGAGAACCCTTTTCCCACAGCCTGTGAAGGTCTGGGAAGTAAAGAATATTTCCCTATTTTGGAAACAGCAAGAGTATAATGAAGAGAGTTGATCACACTTAAGTATACCCTTGTAAGGAGACAGGAAAGAACACAACCGAACGCAGAAGACCAGATGGGGAAAAAATAACCCAACTACATGCCCATACAGAGGATGATGGCTGGAAACCAAAAATCTCATACGCTTGCCTCTGTGGGCTCCCCAGAACTGGTGGAAATTAGATGCAACTCTAGTAAGACTAAGTTCTCAATACTTTTGCTGAATGCAAGCACAAAATTAAACTAAATTAGGGAAAAATAAATTTGCATTCCTACTCACTTGATTTTGTAGACCAAGAACTCAATTTGCATTTGTATTCATGTGTCAAAACAGCCTTGAGAGACAGGTTCAACCATTATCATCACCAGTTTACAGAGAGAAAGCAGAAGTTTAGAGTGAGTGGCTGATTTCCCTAAGACTGCACAGGTATAGTATAGAGTCACGATTTGAACCTGTATTGTCTGACTCTAGGGCCACCCCATGTTAGCCAGTTAACCTCTACCATCTCCTCAGCTAGGGGCTGAGGTCAGCTGTTCTCCATGAATTTGCTCCCCAAACATTTATTTGGGGTATTCTCTCCTTCCCCACAACCACACTCTCAGGCTTTCACAATCCCTTTCTAAGATCGTTGCAGCAATCTCATACTTCTTTTCTCTGGATTATCGTTTTCCAAATGGCTTGCTCTTGTCTTGCTGTCTCCTACTGAAAAGACATTACTGTGAATGCAACATTATGATTTTGTATTAATCATTCACTTGGAATTAAATTTTTGGTTGTTTACTTATCCTTTAAGTTCTAATTGTTATTTTTTCTTACTTTTTATTATTGTTATTATTACTACCAAGTTCCAATAGAGAAAACGAACAACTTAGGTGCTGATCAGCGCATCACTGTGTTCTAGGTGAATTGGGCTTATTTATGGTCTCATTTGTCTGCATTTCAGTTCGTTCTATTTGCTCTAAACCAGCACCTGAATGTGCGCATTTTAATGACTCCTGCAAATAGACCTGTTCCCTAAAAATGCTGGAAACCCTTAATAAGATACAGTTTCTACAAAAGATACTTGTGTATAAATGAAGCTTGTAAGTCTCCACACTATGATTTATTGAGCCCAGTGTATTCACCTCAGTTAGGATTCGGGTTTGTTGTGTAGGGAGAACATTGTCCCCAGCCTCAGAAGTGCACAGCAGAATCACCTATGTGTTTTTTTCAACTACTCATCTCAACGTCCATTCCCTGGGATTTCTGGTTCAGTAATTTTGGAGTTATGTCTAGCTATGTCTGGGCGTAGGTACTGGGGAAAAGCTCCACAGATGATCCCAGTGTTCACCTCTGGTTCTGGAATCACTGTCTCAGGCAGGGCTGAGACCACCCCACGGCAGGGTCCACCTCCGCGTCAGAGATAACCCAAGGCATGATGGCTAGGGCCTGTCACATGCATATGGGTACATTTTTTCATCAGTGGTCCTAACTCCCAAAGTCCTAAAACCTTACTTAAAAAACTTACTGTAATTCATTTGGTAGCAGTTCCTGATCGCAACGCACCTGAGACTATGTATAATCCTTATCTATCTCACTAAGTGTAAATATTCATTTGTGTTGCTGCAGAAATAAGATTAGAAGTTAAAAACTCTAGAAACAAAAGAAAATGTTTGAATACGGAGTGCCATGCCTGAGCCCACTGAGGGATGTTTCAAAATATAGGATATGAACGGAGGGGGGATTGGGATAGGCTGGTGATGGGTAGTAAGGGCCCGTATTGCATGGTGCACTGGGTGTTATATGCAACTAATGAAGCATCGAACTTTACATCGGAAACCAGGGATGTACTGTATGGTGACTAACATAATATAATAAACATTTAAAAAAATATATAGGATATGATATCTGGATTTCTGCCCAGAATTCCAGGTAAACAGCATAGACTAGCATATGCTAGTAAAATAGAGCGCTACTCTCTGAGTTACTGGTTATCCACTCTGAGAAAATCCATGAATAATCTTGAAAATACCTGTTAGTGTAATAGACCATTTCCAGGAAACTATTGTTCTCTGAGGGAATCTCAATGGATATTTGGAGTTTTTGGAATCAGGTAGGTTTTGTTTTCTTTTATTTTGTTAGTTTTTGAAGTACAAAACAAAAAGAATTCCATAACCAGATGCCTTATAGAAATAGTTTCTATTTTTTTTTAAGATTTTTTATTTATTTATTTGACAGAGACAGAAAGCCAGCGAGAGAGGGAACACAAGCAGGGGGAGTGGGAGAGGAAGAAGCAGGCTCCTAGCTGAGGAGCCTGATGTGGGGCTCGATCCCACAACGCCGGGATCACGCCCTGAGCCGAAGGCAGACGCTTAACGACTGCGCCACCTAGGCGCCCCTAGAAATAGTTTCTATTTTAAATGAAGGTTTTAGCAATGAAAGGTTTTTGAGATTCAAAATAATATGGTGTGCAGACCCAAATGAAAAAAAAAAAAGTTTTTCCAAACTAATAGGTTAAAAGCTATGAAATAGTTAGTAAACAGAAAAAGATTCCAATGTACTTTATTGGTCTAGACAAGTACTAGGATTTATTTTCTCCCATAGCTACTTGAGTAAAATGTGTACATTTATGATTTGGAAACTAATTAAGCCATGCAAACAATGCCGATCTGCCAGTCATCTGCTAGAAGTGCTGAGAGCCTTCACTCAAGCTCCATTTTTTAAAATGGTCTTTTAAAAATTCAAACGCAAGACCATTCTTCACAACACACTTAAATTGCCCCTCCCCCCGCCCCCATCTGTGGGTTGACTTACCCATGCTCAAGAGGGGTCCAGAGCAAATGATCCTTCTTCTGACTTATCATCAGAAGATCAGTAGCAGCCTAATGTTACAGCACCTGCCTATGTCATTCACCTCACCTCCCCTCAACACATAGAAATTTTATCACCTCATATCACCGTCATAAGAAGGGTGAGGAGAGTACCACAAGATAGTTTGAGGGGGGGACATGTTTATGTAACTTTTATGACACTGTATTGTTATAATTGTTCTATTTTATTATTAATTATTGCTGTTAATCTCCTACTGTGCCCAATTTATGACTTAAACTTCAGGGGCACCTGGGTGGCTCAGCCTTTAAGCTTCTGCCTTTGCCTTGGGTCATGATTCCAGGGTCCTGGGATCAAGCCCCGTATTGGCCTCCCTGCTCAGCAGGAAGCCTGCTTCTTCCTCTCACACTCCCCTTGCTTGTGTTCCCTCTTTTGCTGTCTTTCTCTGTCAAATAAATAAAATAAAAATCTTTAAACTTTATCCTGGGTATGCATGTATAGAAAAAACATAGTATTTATAGAGTTTGGTATTATCCATGATTTCAGGCGTCCACTGGCAGTCTTAGAAAGACCCCCCCCACATAGAAAAGGGCTCCTTAAACATTCTCCTTTCCTCAGTGAAGGGTGAGAATAAAAAAGGAGCCCCAAGGAAGGCATTGGAAAAGATGCTGATGTAGGTTTTATTATTGGAAAACACAAATGAACAGCAATTTACTGAAATTCCCTGGAGATATTATTTTATATATATTTATACATACATGTATATATAGCATATCTATACGTGTGTATACATATATACGTGTGTGTGTGTGTATAGCAAGTATCATATATGTATATCATACTTAAACTATACTTCGACTCAGGGAATTGATAATAGAGTGCCAGGTAAAATTTAGAGTCTGCTTGGCTTGTGTATTTTAAATTGATAAATAATATGGCTCAATTTTAAGACATACTTAAGAGCTGACTAAGAGTATGACTAGTAAAATCAGAACAATTTACACCTGAAATTCAAATACTCCCTAAGGGCATTGGGAAACATTTATTAAGGAGCTGTGGTTCACATGACTAGGCCTCATCCCTCCTTGGAAACCTGTTCATATGGGGAACGTTCCGTCTTAGCTTCGGTCAAAGGACAGCACCCTCTGCATTTAGGTGAAACACAGAAGCACATACCCCCACCCCACCCCCATCCCAGGAAGCCACCTTCTCCTGGAGAAATGTGGGTTACAATACAAGATAGTGCTGACCCCAGGCATGTGAATGGTGGGTAAGAGGAAAAGATCAAAGTGCTATTTTCAATAGCATTCTGTTAAGTTCAGTTGGTCTCTTTTTAGTCTTCATTTACTCTTTCTTCTTTTTCCTGCCTGCCTATATCTGACCAGCTAACCCAGTTTCCTGAGCCCCCACACATAATAAAACCATCTAGGGATGTTTTGAAATACCAATGCAGGGCTCCAGTGCAGAGCAAGCACATACACGCTTGGAACGTGGGCATCAGGACGTGCGGTCCACGGACAACCACAGGAACAGCTGACCTTGGTTATCTGCCCGTGCCTTCAGAAGACCTGGCTGCTGAGACCGCAAGGCACGATCCTCTGTAAGGAAAGCATTCTAATAAGGGAAATTAAATGGTGGAAAAGGAGACCTTCCCTTGGCTTATGTGTTTGCTGATGCCTCAACCTGGTGGAAAAAGTGAAAACAGCCAATTCTGTAGAGTGCTGTCCATAAACGCACACCTTACCTAGCAGTATGAAGTTACTTTCTTACTCCCTTTCACCTGCTTGTGATCAGCTCATCTTCTAAAATTTAAGAGACATGTTAGGGATATCATGACTTATAGAAGAATTGATTGCTAAGGTTAAAGACCACAGTTTTTTTCTAAAATGGAAAGTTTTTTTGAGTATAAAGCAGGTAACACAAACACACTTCTTCCTCAGCATGAAACAAGAGGGCTCTAAATATAAGTAGTTTGGAATTTGAGTGAAAAAATACAGTATATGGCAATAGTTTACATTTATTGAACTGAGATGTGAAAATGAGGTCCTTTTTTTGGTCTGTTTTAATGATTTTGTAATTTTGTACTAATTCATTCTGTCACCTGGCTCACGTCCTAGATGGTAATGTGTCCAGACAGCAAAAATGTTGTTAAGCATATTCATTCCTATAACACATATACACAAATTCATTTTTATATAAGTTATTGATGTTATATTGCATTGGGTTTTAATCAATTTGCCCATCTCTGTTCATGGGTATACCGTTTGTGACAGATTCTTTTACAGATTTGGAAGATTTCCCGTCTGATTCCAGAAGGGGCACCAGAGAAAAGTGAAAAAAACTAACATCTATCAAACACCTAATATGTTCTAGACGTTTTAGATAAAATACCTGTTTCACACCCAGTGTAGCCACAAAAGGTATTACTATTTCCGTTCACGGATGAAGACAGTGGCTCTCAGAAGCAGCAGGTGACCTTCCCAAAGCCCCATGTCCAGTAACTGCCGGAGGAAGAACCAAACCAACTTGGAAGAAGGTACAGGGAGGTAAAGCCTCAGCTGAGAAAGAACTTTCTCATAATCGCAGCATCTGTCACCGGGATGACAGCAGCTGGGGAGGTCTGATCACATTAGAGATATTTCAGCGGATTTTAACATATGTGTTTATTCTGGAGAAGCATTTTCTTTCCTTCCTTGTCTGATAAACATCCTCTCATCCTTCAAAGCCTAACTCACAGTCACCTCCTCTGAAAATGCATTCTTGACTCCTCTGCCCCCCTTTGCCCTTGTATTAAATAGAATGTTGTCCTGCTCTCCACCAGTCACATCATCTCATACTACATGTGCCAACACCGTCGACATTCCTACTAAAATGCACACCATCTCTCTCTTCCAGTTCTCAGAACATTATTTTGCACATGGCAAGGACTTAAAGAGAAAAAAATTAGCTAATGGGTTGGATAGTCAAGAATCAGTGTCTTCGTAGACTTCTCCAGACAAACAGAACCAACAGGCTGTGCAAGAGAATCTATATATATAAAGGGAGATTTATTTTAAGGATTGTTCCGTGTGATTGTGTGGGCTGGTAAGTTTGAAATCTGCAGGGGAGACTAGCAGGCTGGAAATTCTTGTAGGAGTTGACATTGCAGGCTTGAGTAGCAAGGCCCTCTGGAGGCAAAAGTCCTTCCTCTTAGGGTGACCCTGATCTTTTCTCTGAGGCTTCCAACAATTGAAGAGGCCAACCAACATTGTGGAGGGTGACCTACTTTACTCAATGCCTGCTGATTTAAATGTTTATCACATCTACAAAATACCTGCAAAGCAGCACCTAGGCTGGTTTGAGCAAGCAACTGGGCAGCATACCCCGGCCAAGTTGACACATAAAACTCACTACCACAATTCGTCAAGGATTTGAAAATATCCAGGTCCTGAGTTTCCCAGACTGTGATATTTTAAATAATAGAAGACTTGGGGCTAGCTAATGTGATTTTAAACTTTTTATTTTGCGAAATTAGGAAATTAAACATTAAACATTTCTATCATTCAATGAAAGAATCTACAACTTTAATGCCAAAATAAAAAAACCAACCCAGAAAAGATATAAATAGAATAAAAGATATTTGAAACATATGGATGGATTTCAGAAAACATACTACAGTGCTTCTTTTAAACCAGTGCCAGTTTATAGACCTCATTTTGGTAGTTTTTCATGCTGAGATTCTGTGATTCTAAATTTCGATGCTTTGCACAAGGACTGATGTTAAGCGGGCCGACTGCACGCCCCTCCCCCATCCTGCCTCCCTCTGCTCTCCAGCTGCTCTTTTCTCCCTTCCCCTCACTCTTCCTACTGGCCGCCCATGGCTCCTACAGGGAGAGTTCTTTCACCAGAGCCATAGCACTTGCAATGGTCTTGTCTCCAAATAACAGTAAAATCAACTCTAACGGGCTTCTCCTAGGAGAAACAGCATACAGTGAAACTGTGAGGCAGGGTGGGTTTCGATATTAATTTGACCCAATAACTCTGGCTCGNCCATAGCACTTGCAATGGTCTTGTCTCCAAATAACAGTAAAATCAACTCTAACGGGCTTCTCCTAGGAGAAAGAGCATACAGTGAAACTGTAAGGCAGGTGGGTTTCGATATTAATTTGACCCAATAACTCTGGCTCGAGATTCTCTTATCTTTGTCCCTCTCTGGAGGCCACCCTTCTCCCTAGGCTGGGAGCAAGACAGCTGAAGCAGTCCTTGACATTTACATAGCACCCCACGACGAGAAGCTGAGAAGAGGTCACCTGCAGGAATTCTTAACACGATAAGGAGAAACACCCAAGAAGCACCCGAAGAAATTCCGAATTGTCGTCGCTGGTCCAGGTTGGGTCCTGTGCCTGCTCCTGTTACTGACTGAGGAAGTGAAAGCTCCCTTACATCCACCAAGCTCATTCCGGGGACTGCGCTGCCTCACCTTGCTTTGGAACACGTGCGATCTTTGAAAACTGAGTGGATACTGAAAACAGATCAAGATTCTGAGTGGAAGAAAGAGGAAGTGGTTGCTGCGTCGGTAGCTAACAATATCTATAGTCCGTCCCATTATTTATTCAACATTCACACACATCTTACTTTACATGCGTTCCTTATTAAAAAAATGCACTCACTTCTTTCCAAAAATTAGACAACACAAAGTCTTCTTTACTCTGTTCAGTACCAAGTCAAGGCCTACTCAGTGATGTGCCTTCTCCTGTTTCAGCTCCACATGCCTGAAGACCCCAGAGTTCATTCGGATGAATTAGGTTTCACGGAGACATTCCCCATATATGGTGGGAAAAGAACAAGATAACTCTAAAAACAACCCAAAGCCTCCAAGCTCGAAAGGGAAGAAGGGGAATCATCCCACTGTGGTCACTGAACCATCACACTCAGCATATACTATCAGGAGACTCTTGCAAGGACTTCCATGCCTGGTTAAAGAGCCATTGGTCAGCTTCCGGGGATCATCTCCCTTTTCCATGGCTTCTGTGGCCAAATCTTTGATGACAATGGAAGGTGTTTTGGGGCAGTTTTCCCCATTGTTGCAGTTTTGCAGGACCCATGGCTGTCTTAGAGATGAACCATCATAGGGTCCTTACTGCCATGCCTCCAGTTGCTATGGCGGCAGATCTCCTTCAAAGTTGGTGGGTCTCTAGTCCACTGTGCTCACTGCTCTCTGTCAATTCCATGGCCTAGCACCATAACCTCATATATTGCCTGATCAAGTTTTTGAGGCTGGACATTTCTGACTATTAGCGACAATATTGTGTTCACTGTCCAGCCCTTGATGCCTTAGCGTCATATTTGCTAAATTTATCTCGGCCTCTGCTTCTAGCCACTTTGAAAACTTTGGCCCCAAGTAGAAAAACATGCCCTTGAACCCAGACTACCTCTCAGATGCATCTTTACAAAGAGTATAAGTATCACTTTTTTTTTTTTTTAAACAGAAGAGAACCCGAAACTGGGAGAAGTGCAGGAGGGGACTGAGGGAGAGCTGGACTTGACATAAGTACTCCACTTACACTGACTTCACTTTGTGATGGTCATTATTATTACTTTAATATTTTCAATAAAGACAAATGCAAAATTTGGAATTGTTGTCCATAACCAAAGATTGTCTTACTTTGAAACATCATGTTGCTGGTGTTTTCCTTTTCGCCTCCGCCCTATGATTACCTCTTTGCATAGTCTCTTATTGACGAGTGCAAGAGGCAATCAATAAGTCCAAAAGCCAGATTTTTTCCCACCCTTGTGCCTTAGTATTTAAGTGTCAGTGGTCATCACAGGTCATGCTTTAGCCAACTGTATTGCTTTGGCGTTAACACCAAGAAATAAATAGTGCAGAGGTTTCTTTAGAAGCAGTGATTTGAGGTTACAGCAGAGTGCTCTACCATTCTGAACGAAAGCAGTTATGTTCCCATACTGGTCATGACACAAAGGATTCTGTTTATAATGAGTTAAGTGGATAAGTGATTAAAATAAGGGAAATTGTTAGTTTCTACCACAAACATCTATAATTAGAAGGTACAGAAATTCAAAGTTGAGACTGTGTAAACAAGAGAATCTTGCCGTGTTTTTTTATGATTATTTTAAAGAACTGTCTCTCATTTGTCAACATAATACCTCCTTCTTTTGTTACCAGATGCTAGAATCTCAGTTTATACATTTGTTCTAAAATCAATCTTATGGCATATTTTCTATTTGGAATTTTTTAAAGAGATTACTATAACTAATTCACTGGTTCGACTTTAAAATCCCAGATATATTAGCTCCTTTCTATGATTTACTGGTTACCTGAACACTCTTTCATTTGAAAAAGAAATTAGATGTATTACATTTAAAATACGCCATGGATAAGCACTTTCTTATCTTCCCTCATCAATTTTTATAGGCCCTCCAGTGCAGTGGGCATCCAGTACTCCTCGATTATTTAAAATCCCTTAATATCCCCTCAGATATGGGAACCTGAGATTATTCTTGGTAGATTTCATGAATTTTCCCTGGAAATGTATCTCACAGATGCAGGTTTGAGACTTTTTATCCCTTCAGTTTGACTTTTCCTTGAGCCCTACCATGAGCTCCAAGTGATTATATTTATCTTAGTTTGTCTGAAAAGGCACTCTGGGATCTGCAGCTTGAACTTGATAATGGATTGATAATTGAAGTTGGCTTTTAAAAGTGACGTTTTGGTTAAAAGTCATTTCAACAAAGAAAAACAGCTTTTAGAAAGTGTATATTCAATAAAATTCAAGAGGTGGGCCCTGGCTGGCTGTCAGTGAATCTCGTACCAGCAATGTCTTTGAAATTCTCCAGGCTGGTTGAGAGCTAAGTGTCTTCTTCTAGAAGTATAGACACAGCTTTGCTCATGGGCTTCTTTCCTGAGGACGAGAGGAGAGCACATCACAACACCAAATACCCAGTTTCCATTTAGAATATAGACAATTCTCTCTTTTGACCCATAACCTTCCTGTGTGAGATGTGAAAACACACTCCACACAATGTCACAAGGATAAACACATCCATGATGGATCACCAATGGATTAATTTCGGTTAACTGAAGCCCAGAAAGAAGCAGAATGACAGAAGAAAGCCACTCTTCACTCTCTTTCTGCAGAACGCCTTCAAGGGCACTGCCTGCCCTCTGTGGAATGGCTTCAGGTAGTTGAGAGATTCCTTTCACACCACACACCGTGGTGGCATTAACTTTGGGAGGACCTCACGTGTAATCAAGAGGCGCTGCTGATTCCCAATGGCAGACACTCACAAGCCAGCTCTTTGGTGGGACAGCCACTGAGACGGGGAACTCACGCTCAAGTCCGAGCGCCCATGAGCCATTGGGTGGGTGTGGGAGGGAGAACGGTGAGATGGGTGACAGGATCAGGAGTGAAAGGACACGAAGGGGAAGGACAAGGGTGACAGAAATGAGAGGAGGTGGAGAGAAGGGGAGGCAGAAGGCAAAGGCCATCGCCCCCGGCTGAGCACCTGGTGCTGGGAGAGTGAACTGAACGCCGTCTCCAGGACTCTTCCATGGTTCTCCCTTCCTCTAACCTTTGGAGACTTCCATGACCCGAATACCCAGAGCGGCCCACAGGAAGAACATGGTTAGCTGTGTTGTAACATAGGCTACCAGAAGCATGACCACCTCGAGACCAGGCGGAAGGCGGGCAGCTCCTGGGTCAGAAGTTCACGGTCTCTCCTGCCCGTCCTCACATGAGCCAGGCATGAGGCAAAGGCAGCCGCCAGGACCACCAGCTACCACACGCACGGAAACAGTCCCCAGAATGACTCCCTATCTAAAAAAGAGGCATGGCTTTTCTCCAGTGCATTTGTTTTTAATGTTTAACAAGCTGACAGGAGCGATTACTCAAAGGCTAACGGCCGACTTACTGGTTGCTCCAACACAAACAAATCGTCACCAGGCTGTCAGGAACTTGACAGGGTCCATTCTACTCAAGACGCCTAATGCATCGCCCGCCTCTGCAACCACGCGTGCAGAGTGAGCCCCCCTTTCGAATCCCTCAGTCCCCCCAAACAATTATTTGCTGTGTTTTCATTAAAAGATGGGAGGAAAGATTTTCCTGAAAAATGGGCTGTGGGAAGCAAACGAACACACAAGCTCAGGGTGAGTTTAGAGGGCTCATAACCAGGTCACCATCTGCTTTCGCTTCTTAATCAGATAAAGGGTCTTCTCTGAACCATTTGTGCTCCCAGCTAAGTTGTCTGTGAAGATGTCCTTGCCCTCAAGCACTAGGCAATAAGAAAAGTAAATCCAATTGCAGCCCATGTTAGGAAACATTCTGGAACCCATCAAGGAACCCAACGCCAGTCCTCTGGAAGGAGCCCATTTGTTAAAGTGTTTGCAGAAATAGAAGGCTGGCTCAAGTTTTCAGTGACTTACTGTTGATCTTCCTTGAAACTCTGGGGTGGGTCTGGCAGCAGGATTCGACGCCGAGATGAGGGGACGGGGCTGTGGTGGTTTTCCTACTCATGAAAGTCTCTGAAGGGGACATGTGTACCTCGTCATCTCTGACCTGAGTGGGAGCTTGCCTTGCTCTGCGCTCTCATGCTCCCGCTTCCTGGCATCCGTGGCCCTCTTGAGACACTAAAGAGAGTCACCAAGCCCCTCCGAGTGGGATGCAGCATCTGACTTCACAGATGTCACCGTAGCTCAGTGTGTCACAACAGCTTAGGACAGATTAGGGAAAGTCACTTTTGACGAGCATATTAGGAGAGTCAGTCATCATTAGCATGCCAAAGCTAGGTGGCCTCCACCTGCTCGTCCCCAGCAAGCCAAGCCTGGCTTCCCAGCCTTTGATTAATGGATGGTATCAGCAGTCAGGAGCCTCTCACATGATGGAACGGCTGTACCCTTCCAAGGCAATTGTGTCTTTTGCTGAAAGGTAATGAAGAGTAAACATGGAGTTGAGATAAACTCAGCCAGACAAGAATCAAATGCCCCCTGTATCACTACGATTACTCATTTCTACAATTCTGAGAATTCAGCCCACCATGGGGCCAAATGGCTGGTTTGTTTGCGAGGCTTGATTAATAATGCTGCACTTTTGACTCAGCTCAATGCTTTCTTTGCATCTGTCCAGGTATTTGGAGAAGATAAGAATTCAATGGGAGCTGAAAGGTATGACAGAGACATATTCATACACATATCCTATCACGTCTACCTTCAACACCCTTCAGATTGGCAGATGTCACACCGATCAAGGCAACAGATGATCTGGTTTACATTTCAAAAAAAATGTCCTGCAGTCACTGAGGTCCTTTAAATTATTTCATGAAATTAGTGCCTGTGATTCAGAGGAGGGGAGAGAGAAAATTGTAAATGTCAACTTGGCCAAGCAAGCCAGGTGGGCATGCTTTGTCTTCAATTGGTCTTCCAGTGAAAGGTCAGATGAGGTTTCGCCTCTCCCAGTTAAGGTCAGACACCTCCCCCTTGTGGTTCAGGGCAACTGGTTCAATCCCATTACAACCCGCGCTCAGGTGTTCCGCTTCCTTCACAGGTAGGTCATGTGACAAGCAGAGGGCTGAATGACATTTGCGTCATTATCACAAATCACCTTGTCCTCAAGTTAGAATGAACCACAGCAAATACAGGACCTTGACACCACAAGTGAGAATTAATGAACAATGGGAAGGAAATTACACTTTTAGACAAATCTCTAATTTTCCCTGGGAAAGTCAGTGTTGTCTGTTATATTATATATTATTATTATTATAACGTATTATTTGAATTATTAAAAACTGTGCAACCTATAGAAGTAAAGGAAAGAATAAAGAGAACAAAAGAAAAAAGAATAAAAGGAAAGAATATATAAAGAGTGCCTACAAATCAATAAAAGAAAACACTCACAAACTAATAGAAAAGAAGCAAAGCAAATTTACAGGCAGTACATACAGAAGAAATCATATAGCCAATTACCTACCCCATAAAAAGTTTAATGTCATTAGCAGTCAAGCAAAAACTAATTAAAACCATAATTAAATGTTATTTTTCACCCCATAGATTGGAGTTTTTAGTGTTGCAAGAATGTGGGAATTTGGCAGTATTATATAGTTTTGATGGGAGTACAAGTTGGTAAAACATTAATTGAGGGCTAATTCTTAGTGCCCATCAAAAATTTAAATTCCCTTTCATCTAGTAATTGGACTTGTAGAAACTCTTTCTAAGAAATATGTTTTTTAAAGATTTTATTTATTTATTTGAGAGAGAGAGAGAGAACAAGAGAGAGCACAAGCAGGGGGAACAGCAGAGGGAGAAGCAGGCTCCCCACGGAGTAGGGAGCCTGATGCGGGGCTTGATCTCAGGACCCTGGGATCATGACCTGAGCAGAAGGCAGACGCTTAACCAACTGAGCCATCCAGGAGCCCCATGAGGACAATTCTAAGAGACAGGTGAGACCCAGTATTGGCAGGCAGACTTCTCGTGCTTGAAGACAGGGAGGAAGAGAGAAGATGAAACCAGCAAGGATTCCCCATCTCTCGCCTGGTGCAGAATATAAGGGAGACTCAGGACATAAGGGAGGTGGAGGAGAGCAGAAAAGTTCACTCAGCATAAAAACATGAAGCGTAGCCTTAGCAAACCAACCAACTGGAGGAAACGTAATTGCAACACAGAAGATGAAAAAAATAATCAAGATCCATTTTTTAAAACTCCTCACATGATTAATGGATGAAACACACTAGTAGGTAATTAATTCACAAAAGCAGAAATACGAGTGACAGATACTTAATGAAAACATATTCAATATCATTCATAAATTTAAAAACTGTAAATTAATATATTTAGTATTATCGTACTACATTAACTAAGATTTTTAAAACAAACACAGTGATAAGCGGGATGTAACAAAACACCTTCTTGCACTGCACTAACTGTGGAATTTGGGACAAACTTTCCAAAAGCAATTGGACCCAGGGATGCCGTTTTTTGAGATCTATTCCCCGATACTCAGAAATATGGTCAAGAATTTCTAAACAAAAATTTTGCCTCAACATCATGAAGAATCAGAAAGACCTTTACACCAATATCAGAGATGTAGTTAGATAAATTAGCAGGTAGCATACACTGAAACATTGTTCTGCATTAAGCTGTTTTATAAGAATTTCAAATGCGGTAACACTGCATAAGGTTTAGCAGAACAAAGCAGGATATACAATTTTGTATATAAAAAAGTGCACCCTTTAAGAAGTGTACAGCAGAAGGTAGGAAGAAAACATGGTCAGTTCTTTGTATTTTTCTTGACGAATTTTCTTCAATGAGGGCTAACAGACAAAAGCCGGGGAAGGCCGGATGTCATCCATAGGAGCAGGGCTTCATTTTACCATCTTTCCTGGGAGTGATTTTTACAACTGAAAATGGTCTGGAAGTGAATCTCTCACCAGAGCGATTCTTTGGGGGTCTTTTTCCCCCAGATTTCGCTGGCACTAAAATGCTTCACGGGGCTGGGCCGAAGCCAAGCTCAGCCCTCCCTCACAGCACCTTCGTCCCTCAGTCTCCATACGAACCACCCACCCTCTTTGGCACTCCAAGGGGAAAAATAAATAACTTTGGTTCATATCTGAATAAAGCAAACTCTGGAAACCAAGGAGCTATTCTCAGTTTAGAAGTGGTCTAGGGGCACCTGGGTGGCACAGCAGTTAAGCGTCTTGCCTTTGGCTCAGGGCGTGATCCCGGCGTTGTGGGATCGAGCCCCACATCAGGCTCCTCCGCTATGAGCCTGCTTCTTCCTCTCCCACTCCCCCTGCTTGTGTTCCCTCTCTCG
>NC_048221.1:140291073-140299280 GCF_002007445.2 Ailuropoda melanoleuca | reverse complement strand
CCCGCTTCTGTTCCCTCTCTCGTTGGCTGTCTCTCTCTCTGTCAAATAAATAAATAAAATCTTAAAAAAAAAAAAAGAAGAAGAAGTGGTCTAGTCTTCCTGNAGCATGCCAAAGCTAGGTGGCCTCCACCTGCTCGTCCCCAGCAAGCCAAGCCTGGCTTCCCAGCCTTTGATTAATGGATGGTATCAGCAGTCAGGAGCCTCTCACATGATGGAACGGCTGTACCCTTCCAAGGCAATTGTGTCTTTTGCTGAAAGGTAATGAAGAGTAAACATGGAGTTGAGATAAACTCAGCCAGACAAGAATCAAATGCCCCCTGTATCACTACGATTACTCATTTCTACAATTCTGAGAATTCAGCCCACCATGGGGCCAAATGGCTGGTTTGTTTGCGAGGCTTGATTAATAATGCTGCACTTTTGACTCAGCTCAATGCTTTCTTTGCATCTGTCCAGGTATTTGGAGAAGATAAGAATTCAATGGGAGCTGAAAGGTATGACAGAGACATATTCATACACATATCCTATCACGTCTACCTTCAACACCCTTCAGATTGGCAGATGTCACACCGATCAAGGCAACAGATGATCTGGTTTACATTTCAAAAAAAATGTCCTGCAGTCACTGAGGTCCTTTAAATTATTTCATGAAATTAGTGCCTGTGATTCAGAGGAGGGGAGAGAGAAAATTGTAAATGTCAACTTGGCCAAGCAAGCCAGGTGGGCATGCTTTGTCTTCAATTGGTCTTCCAGTGAAAGGTCAGATGAGGTTTCGCCTCTCCCAGTTAAGGTCAGACACCTCCCCCTTGTGGTTCAGGGCAACTGGTTCAATCCCATTACAACCCGCGCTCAGGTGTTCCGCTTCCTTCACAGGTAGGTCATGTGACAAGCAGAGGGCTGAATGACATTTGCGTCATTATCACAAATCACCTTGTCCTCAAGTTAGAATGAACCACAGCAAATACAGGACCTTGACACCACAAGTGAGAATTAATGAACAATGGGAAGGAAATTACACTTTTAGACAAATCTCTAATTTTCCCTGGGAAAGTCAGTGTTGTCTGTTATATTATATATTATTATTATTATAACGTATTATTTGAATTATTAAAAACTGTGCAACCTATAGAAGTAAAGGAAAGAATAAAGAGAACAAAAGAAAAAAGAATAAAAGGAAATAATATATAAAGAGTGCCTACAAATCAATAAAAGAAAACACTCACAAACTAATAGAAAAGAAGCAAAGCAAATTTACAGGCAGTACATACAGAAGAAATCATATAGCCAATTACCTACCCCATAAAAAGTTTAATGTCATTAGCAGTCAAGCAAAAACTAATTAAAACCATAATTAAATGTTATTTTTCACCCCATAGATTGGAGTTTTTAGTGTTGCAAGAATGTGGGAATTTGGCAGTATTATATAGTTTTGATGGGAGTACAAGTTGGTAAAACATTAATTGAGGGCTAATTCTTAGTGCCCATCAAAAATTTAAATTCCCTTTCATCTAGTAATTGGACTTGTAGAAACTCTTTCTAAGAAATATGTTTTTTAAAGATTTTATTTATTTATTTGAGAGAGAGAGAGAGAACAAGAGAGAGCACAAGCAGGGGGAACAGCAGAGGGAGAAGCAGGCTCCCCACGGAGTAGGGAGCCTGATGCGGGGCTTGATCTCAGGACCCTGGGATCATGACCTGAGCAGAAGGCAGACGCTTAACCAACTGAGCCATCCAGGAGCCCCATGAGGACAATTCTAAGAGACAGGTGAGACCCAGTATTGGCAGGCAGACTTCTCGTGCTTGAAGACAGGGAGGAAGAGAGAAGATGAAACCAGCAAGGATTCCCCATCTCTCGCCTGGTGCAGAATATAAGGGAGACTCAGGACATAAGGGAGGTGGAGGAGAGCAGAAAAGTTCACTCAGCATAAAAACATGAAGCGTAGCCTTAGCAAACCAACCAACTGGAGGAAACGTAATTGCAACACAGAAGATGAAAAAAATAATCAAGATCCATTTTTTAAAACTCCTCACATGATTAATGGATGAAACACACTAGTAGGTAATTAATTCACAAAAGCAGAAATACGAGTGACAGATACTTAATGAAAACATATTCAATATCATTCATAAATTTAAAAACTGTAAATTAATATATTTAGTATTGTCGTACTACATTAACTAAGATTTTTAAAACAAACACAGTGATAAGCGGGATGTAACAGAACACCTTCTTGCACTGCACTAACTGTGGAATTTGGGACAAACTTTCCAAAAGCAATTGGACCCAGGGATGCCGTTTTTTGAGATCTATTCCCCGATACTCAGAAATATGGTCAAGAATTTCTAAACAAAAATTTTGCCTCAACATCATGAAGAATCAGAAAGACCTTTACACCAATATCAGAGATGTAGTTAGATAGATTAGCAGGTAGCATACACTGAAACATTGTTCTGCATTAAGCTGTTTTATAAGAATTTCAAATGCAGTAACACTGCATAAGGTTTAGCAGAACAAAGCAGGATATACAATTTTATATATAAAAAAGTGCACCCTTTAAGAAGTGTACAGCAGAAGGTAGGAAGAAAACATGCCAACATGGAAACAATGGTCAGTTCTTTGTATTTTTCTTGACGAATTTTCTTTAATGAGGGCTAACAGACAAAAGCCGGGGAAGGCCGGATGTCAACCATAGGAGCAGGGCTTCATTTTACCATCTTTCCTGGGAGTGATTTTTACAACTGAAAATGGTCTGGAAGTGAATCTCTCACCAGAGCGATTCTTTGGGGGTCTTTTTCCCCCAGATTTCGCTGGCACTAAAATGCTTCACGGGGCTGGGCTTCGAAGCCAAGCTCAGCCCTCCCTCACAGCACCTTCGTCCCTCAGTCTCCATACGAACCACCCACCCTCTTTGGCACTCCAAGTGGAAAAATAAATAACTTTGGTTCATATCTGAATAAAGCAAACTCTGGAAACCAAGGAGCTATTCTCAGTTTAGAAGTGGTCTAGGGGCACCTGGGTGGCACAGCAGTTAAGCGTCTTGCCTTTGGCTCAGGGCGTGATCCCGGCGTTGTGGGATCGAGCCCCACATCAGGCTCCTCCGCTATGAGCCTGCTTCTTCCTCTCCCACTCCCCCTGCTTGTGTTCCCTCTCTCGTTGGCTGTCTCTCTCTCTGTCAAATAAATAAATAAAATCTTAAAAAAAAAAAAAGAAGAAGAAGTGGTCTAGTCTTCCTGATGCCGGCACAATGGTTTCCCTCGGTTCCGAGAGTAGCTTGTATGGAAGAAAACCTTAAAGCCTCTCCGCCCGTCGTCCAAACTGAGAGGGGGGATGCGCCCCCTCTGTGTCTGGGAATGAATTGTCAAGGCAAATACCATATGTGCATCTTTCTTTTTTTTTTCTGTGAAATTATTTTTAATTTTTTATATGATAAATATAGGTACATATTTAGTGGTCAAGCCTCAATTGTCTACTTCATATAAACATCCAAGTTTTTTTTATTTTAGTGTTTTTTTATTATATTATGTTAGTCACCATACAGTACATCTTTCTAACATTGTCCCTTCTCAAGCTGGGATGGGCCAAGTTTCCACAACCAGATTCTTAGGGAAGTATGGATGCTGGCAGAGCGCTGTGCTCACAGACTTCGGTTGGCCACGGAATTTCAATTCTTGATTTTCTATTGGCTTGGTTTCTATGTATCTCTCAACTAACTCATCTCCCAATCTCTATATGACATATAAAACTGCTCGATACGTTCAAACAATGAATGTGCTCCATGACTTTTCGTTTTCCATCTTGCTGGTGTCAATGGTCCTTCTTCTCTCACGTGTTCATCCTGACACAGGCGTGGTCCCCCCTCTCTGGGGCCATCATCACCCAGCGATCCCCTCCACCTTGTTGCCGCGTGAAACTTCCAGTCCTTGCAGCTCACATACTCCCTTTCTTTGTCCGCACGCTTATCTCGGGCAGCATATCCGGTGGTAGGAGAGTGCTGACACTTTGCACGTCTGCAAATGTCTGTATTCTACTCTCTTGCTTGATGGATGGTTTCTCTGGGTGCTGAATATAAATCGAAGAACAACTTTTCTCAGAATTGTGGAGGCATTCTTCCATTTTTCTGTAGGTTCAAGTGCTGCTGTTTTAAAGTCCGTGGCATTCTGAACCCAAGTGCTTTGTGAGTGATTCCTTTTTTCCTCCCAGGGAAATTTTAGGATCTTTGTCTCTAGTGTCTGAAATGCCATGATAATATCACTCAGCATGGGGCTTTTTCCTCCCATTGTGGTGGACACTGGGTGAATCCTTTAAGTTTTAAAACTTATGTGCCTTGTTTCTGAGAAATTTTCTGCAAGTATTTCATTGAAGATTTTCTTCTCTCCTCTTCCTTTGGTGTCTCTGTCTGCAAGCCATATTACCTAGATGTTGTATCTTGTGGGCTGAGCCTCTAATTTAAGGAACTTTTCTATTATCAGTCGTGGTCTTTTTGTTCAACTTTCTGGGAAATTTCCTCAAATCTGTCTTCCATTCCTTCTACTGAATTACTAAGTTTTTATTCCAAAGTGCTGCTCTCAATTTTTCTTTTAATGTCTCTGGTTTATGGGGACATGACGTAAACAGTTGTCTTGGGGGTATTGACACCTCTTCTCTCTTCCCTAAACAGTTCTGATCCAGGAGTACCCTGCAACGTGAGTAAGGCTCCAAGAGTTATTTTCTGCCATTTCTCCTGTCAAACAACAGAGCAAGTTTGAGAACTGGCAGTATTACACAAACCTGCCCTCTATGTATCTGCTTGCTGATTGACATATTCAGCTAAACCCTACCCCCAAAGCCCAAATAAGTGCCAGAGAGAATGGCGCAGGCCTCACGTTGCTGGAACGCACACACAGGCTGGAAGAGCTACACACTGCCATCTCATCTAGTTTCTCTAATGAGATTCCCGCCAAACGCCTTGGCTCATTGCATCGTCTTTACACATTATGGGCAAAGGGAAATAGGTCAAGTGCAGGCTCTGTGGGATTAGGAGTGACTTCTAGACCGGGGAAACTTGGCTGTTTCCTTCTCCCTGGACTAATGAGGATTCGTATGAGGGGGGCTTTAGCAGTAAAAAGAACAAACATCCTCCAGAAAAACAGAGTCCCTTAGCAACAGAGCACAGCCAGTGGATTCATGGTTAGAACAGGAAGGGAACATCAATACGTACCCGGTCCCTCCTGACTTCTAAATCACCGCTCTCAGACGCCGTGGTCCCAAGCAGACAAGCTGACCTGGCTGACCACAGAAAATAAATTAAACCTGACTCTTCGAGTCATCCAGCTTTATTCCCCAGACTGTTGTGGTCCTTCCTTTTCTGTCTCTGTCTTGGTTTGGATCCCTGTCAGGGTTCCTTAACCCCTAACAGTGTAGATAATAGTGAGGATATTTAAAGATATCAGTTGGAGCATTTGCAGCCTACCAGGGGCTATGAGGTACTATCCTTGAAGAATTTCAGTGAATCAGAAAATAATCTATTTGAGGTAGATGATATTATATCTATTTTATCCATTATACTGGAAACTCAGAGAGTTTAAATGACTTACCTGCAGTGGTTCACTCATATATGCATTTCATCTATTCCAACTGGCTTTATTTCTATTTCCAAACCCCCAACTCTGTCTAAAGTGGCAAGGTAACAAAACAGAAGAAGATTAAATGGGAAACAATGTGTCCAATATGGCCAAGAAATCCAAAGAAAACAAGGAGCATATTTTTAAAAGATCACAATTTACCTGTTTCCATTCTTCAAACTCGATTGCAGTGGGGCAGAACCTCATTTCACAAGCTTCTTGCTGGAGTAAAATGCGGAGAATCGGCATTGCAGATTACTCAAGAAGATAGCTCCCTGTAGACATGAAAGGCTCCTTTATTGGAAGGAATAAAAGGAAAACGACCCAAAATCACAACCCTAGAATTATAACCTTATTCAAAAGCTATAAAGCAGTACCAGTTATCTGTTAAATTCACTCATACTTAAAAATTCAATAATGACCGTGTTGTGGATACTAACTTCAAAAAATGATCAGATGTGTCTAATGAATGCGTTTTTATGTGAAAGGGAAAAATAAATGGCACTTTATTGCAATAGATTAGAATGTACTCCTATCAGGATTTTCCAGAATATTCCTGATTTAAAACAGCTCATCCCAATGCCAGAATATATCCTAAATTTTATTTTTAAAAAATGGTTACTCTAACTTTGAAAATTGAAGATCTTTTTATCTATGATCACAAAGCATCCCTAGCAAGAAAAGGAGACCACTCTTGCACCTTCATTTTGATGAAACAGAGAGAAAGAAGGTAATTGCTCATTTAGGCCACTTGCCAGGAGCAATAGAAGAAACAGGCTTGTATTTTCTACTGGCTGGCCGGTCTTTTTGCCGCAGAGTACTGCATGGACAAAGCATGCAATGCTGCAGTAATAAAAGCATTATTGATTTGGGGTTGGAGAATTGATATTCATGCCTCATCCTCACATTGAGCATAAAAATGATCAAAAACATACTTGAAGATACTCCTTTCCTTCTGTTTTTCCTTTCCACTTCATAGCCTCTGGGGTAAGATAATCAGACACCAGCGTCAAAAGAATTAGGAGGGTGTAAGCAGAGGTCATAACTGGGGGAATGCAAGAAAAACCTAACACGCTAAAATAGCTAAATTCCCTTTTTAATGTGATAAATAATGTGATTGTAAAAGTGTACAACATAGAATTGGAAAAACTCGATATAAAATGTTTTTGTTTTTATCCCTGGGTCAGAATATGACAAAGGAAGTAGGGAAGGGGCCCAAGCCCCCAAGCCCTGCATCCCCCTTCCCCAGGGCTGGCCTCAACAGAGGAGCAAGGGAACACAAGGAAGACAGAAAGCGCCTTTCTTTACACTCCAACCATCTAACAACCAAAAACCAGGGGACTGCGGAGGCACTAAGTGCCCAAAAGCACAGGAGAGTCGACAAGTTGACAATGAAGGAATTTGTCATTTGAAAATATTAATAGCTGATAAATTATATGAATATCTTTTGTGTTGCAGTTGGGAAAAATGAACATGCAGTTAACCCTGCTTATAATACAATTCCATGTTTTAAAAAGTGTGTTGTGGTTTTGTTGTGTTTGTGTATGTGGTTTTTTTTTTTTAATTACACAAACCTGAGAAATTACACTTGGAAACTTCAGCCCCGACAAGGGGCTGAAAGACTGTTAAGCTGGGGATCAGCTATACTCCAATCAGAGCGCTCTCTGGACAAGTATGAGAGTGAGTAGGGGCCGTGGAACAAAACGTTTGAAATTGGGACTGTCTGTGCGAGGGAAGCTGAGACCTCCCGCAAGACAACACAGATTCAAAGTCTCTTTCACTCTTGGCATTACACATGCTTACCTACCCTGAAATTGGACGCAGGGGCGGTTTCTGTGCCTTTGTCTACGCGTGAAGTGTGACATGGCAGAATTACAGGTAAGTGGAACCATGGGCTTTCTGTGCACAAGACGGAAGAACCCAGAAACATGCAAATCTCCTCTCTGATTCTTCAGCTCCCATCCCCTCCCCACCAGAGAAAATATATGGTTACACCAGGACGGATTTTCCTAGACAGCGTGTGATTAAATATTCACGTGGTATTTGCCCTAGTCTGCTGGCATTTTCCTCCCTATCAAAGCACATATAGGTTGTCTTACCTTGTCATTTTATTTATTCTCTTCTCTTTCCCTCCTGCCTCCTCCCTCCTCCCTCCTTCCCTCTCTCCCTCACTCCCTCCTTTCCTTCCTCCCTTCCTCCCCTCATCCCCTGCTTCCTTCCTTCCTTTTTGCCTATTTTCCTTCGTACCTTCCTTCCTCCCTTCCTTCGTTCCTTCCTTCCTTCTCTTCTTTTTCTTTCATTTTCTGTTTGAGAGCAGATGATGCTTTATGTCCAAGCAAGTGTCTGGCAGTCTACGATGCTCTGTATCAGGGAGCTTGGACCTTACTCCTTGTTTCCTAGACTGCTGGTACTCTGCCTGAGTCTCTGCTAAACCCAACAAGACTCAGTTCATAACCATGAACAGCTATGCATGCCCTGTGTCAGAGAGAGAGAAGGGGGGCGCCAACAAAGACTTCAGGGTTCCCACAAACACATCACCGTCTGGTCCGCTGCGTGAGCCGGGCAGCGGTTGGCCAGCCCAGACTGCCCCAGGCCACCCGGGGGAA
>NC_048221.1:140281790-140290859 GCF_002007445.2 Ailuropoda melanoleuca | reverse complement strand
ACTCGATTGCAGTGGGGCAGAACCTCATTTCACAAGCTTCTTGCTGGAGTAAAATGCGGAGAATCGGCATTGCAGATTACTCAAGAAGATAGCTCCCTGTAGACATGAAAGGCTCCTTTATTGGAAGGAATAAAAGGAAAACGACCCAAAATCACAACCCTAGAATTATAACCTTATTCAAAAGCTATAAAGCAGTACCAGTTATCTGTTAAATTCACTCATACTTAAAAATTCAATAATGACCGTGTTGTGGATACTAACTTCAAAAAATGATCAGATGTGTCTAATGAATGCGTTTTTATGTGAAAGGGAAAAATAAATGGCACTTTATTGCAATAGATTAGAATGTACTCCTATCAGGATTTTCCAGAATATTCCTGATTTAAAACAGCTCATCCCAATGCCAGAATATATCCTAAATTTTATTTTTAAAAAATGGTTACTCTAACTTTGAAAATTGAAGATCTTTTTATCTATGATCACAAAGCATCCCTAGCAAGAAAAGGAGACCACTCTTGCACCTTCATTTTGATGAAACAGAGAGAAAGAAGGTAATTGCTCATTTAGGCCACTTGCCAGGAGCAATAGAAGAAACAGGCTTGTATTTTCTACTGGCTGGCCGGTCTTTTTGCCGCAGAGTACTGCATGGACAAAGCATGCAATGCTGCAGTAATAAAAGCATTATTGATTTGGGGTTGGAGAATTGATATTCATGCCTCATCCTCACATTGAGCATAAAAATGATCAAAAACATACTTGAAGATACTCCTTTCCTTCTGTTTTTCCTTTCCACTTCATAGCCTCTGGGGTAAGATAATCAGACACCAGCGTCAAAAGAATTAGGAGGGTGTAAGCAGAGGTCATAACTGGGGGAATGCAAGAAAAACCTAACACGCTAAAATAGCTAAATTCCCTTTTTAATGTGATAAATAATGTGATTGTAAAAGTGTACAACATAGAATTGGAAAAACTCGATATAAAATGTTTTTGTTTTTATCCCTGGGTCAGAATATGACAAAGGAAGTAGGGAAGGGGCCCAAGCCCCCAAGCCCTGCATCCCCCTTCCCCAGGGCTGGCCTCAACAGAGGAGCAAGGGAACACAAGGAAGACAGAAAGCGCCTTTCTTTACACTCCAACCATCTAACAACCAAAAACCAGGGGACTGCGGAGGCACTAAGTGCCCAAAAGCACAGGAGAGTCGACAAGTTGACAATGAAGGAATTTGTCATTTGAAAATATTAATAGCTGATAAATTATATGAATATCTTTTGTGTTGCAGTTGGGAAAAATGAACATGCAGTTAACCCTGCTTATAATACAATTCCATGTTTTAAAAAGTGTGTTGTGGTTTTGTTGTGTTTGTGTATGTGGTTTTTTTTTTTTAATTACACAAACCTGAGAAATTACACTTGGAAACTTCAGCCCCGACAAGGGGCTGAAAGACTGTTAAGCTGGGGATCAGCTATACTCCAATCAGAGCGCTCTCTGGACAAGTATGNGCTCTTTGGACAAGTATGAGAGTGAGTAGGGGCCGTGGAACAAAACGTTTGAAATTGGGACTGTCTGTGCGAGGGAAGCTGAGACCTCCTGCAAGACAACACAGATTCAAAGTCTCTTTCACTCTTGGCATTACACATGCTTACCTACCCTGAAATTGGACGCAGGGGCGGTTTCTGTGCCTTTGTCTACGCGTGAAGTGTGACATGGCAGAATTACAGGTAAGTGGAACCATGGGCTTTCTGTGCACAAGACGGAAGAACCCAGAAACATGCAAATCTCCTCTCTGATTCTTCAGCTCCCATCCCCTCCCCACCAGAGAAAATATATGGTTACACCAGGACGGATTTTCCTAGACAGCGTGTGATTAAATATTCACGTGGTATTTGCCCTAGTCTGCTGGCATTTTCCTCCCTATCAAAGCACATATAGGTTGTCTTATCTTGTCATTTTATTTATTCTCTTCTCTTTCCCTCCTGCCTCCTCCCTCCTCCCTCCTTCCCTCTCTCCCTCACTCCCTCCTTTCCTTCCTCCCTTCCTCCCCTCATCCCCTGCTTCCTTCCTTCCTTTTTGCCTATTTTCCTTCGNTATTTATTCTCTTCTCTTTCCCTCCTGCCTCCTCCCTCCTCCCTCCTTCCCTCTCTCCCTCACTCCCTCCTTCCCTCCTTCCTCCCTTCCTCCTTTCCTTCCTCCCTTCCTCCCCTCATCCCCTGCTTCCTTCCTTCCTTTTTTCCTACTTTCCTTCCTACCTTCCTTCCTCCCTTCCTTCGTTCCTTCCTTCCTTCTCTTCTTTTTCTTTCATTTTCTGTTTGAGAGCAGATGATGCTTTATGTCCAAGCAAGTGTCTGGCAGTCTACGATGCTCTGTATCAGGGAGCTTGGACCTTACTCCTTGTTTCCTAGACTGCTGGTACTCTGCCTGAGTCTCTGCTAAACCCAACAAGACTCAGTTCATAACCATGAACAGCTATGCATGCCCTGTGTCAGAGAGAGAGAAGGGGGGCGCCAACAAAGACTTCAGGGTTCCCACAAACACATCACCG
Organism: Ailuropoda melanoleuca; assembly: GCF_002007445.2. Classification (NCBI taxonomy): domain Eukaryota; kingdom Metazoa; phylum Chordata; class Mammalia; order Carnivora; family Ursidae; genus Ailuropoda; species Ailuropoda melanoleuca. Next base: position 140,288,320 of record NC_048221.1, on the reverse strand, counting down.
GCTGGTCCGCTGCGTGAGCCGGGCAGCGGTTGGCCAGCCCAGACTGCCCCAGGCCACCCGGGGGAAGGGTCCCCCCTGCGGCCTCCCACTGCTCCAACACAGCTGCTGAAGCAAACAGTCCTCGGTCTTTGGGCTCCTTGAGTGGGGAGATTGCATTTCAGCCCATTGTTCTGCGTAGACACTTATTAACCCGACTGCATTGAGAGCAGGGGATCGCATCCATATGTATTGATTAGCAGTCCGTAGTGCAGTAATCCTCCCGCTCCGATCAATGCAGCCTGTAAAGCAGGCCTCGTCGCCCAGCAGTGCCTTTTTCTCTGGCCATTGATGGGCTTGTCTGTGCTTGTCAGGCGGCGGGAGAGGCTGGAGGGAAGGTGCGCGGTGTTTACAGTTCCTGTGAATTCCTGGTGAGAGCAGAGCAGCTTTCCTGATAACCCTCGCCCGTCGCAAGCAGCGTTAAGCAACTTTTAACAAATAAGCACCCTGTGTGGAACGAACACAGAACACTCTGGCCGTCGTCCCTGGTCATAAATCGCAATACTCCTCTGGCCAGGCGGAAACTGACAGAGCCAGCTCCTGAGATCTTAAACCTTTCCTATCTGTGGCATCAAAACCCATTCCACAAATTTGGCTTGATTCTTGCACGGGATGTTATACACGGCTATCCGTAATAGTAAAGGGGTTACCTTTGGCTTCTTCGTATGGGGGGGGGCATTTTTCTTGAACAAAACCGTTACTGAGAAGTAACCATTTCCTGTATTTTACTTAGGTTGATCATTTTTTTTATATTAATTGTCCCTAAAACAATTAAATGTATTGATACTTTTAAGGAATCCATCTGGGAACTCGTGATTTTTAAGGTGATACTAAACAAGACATGTCCAAATCAAGCCAAATTTGTCTTCTCATCATTGTGGAGTCAAAATGATTGAAAAAGAAAACCAAAGCTAACAGAAGAGGAATAGCCCCGTGGACTTGCTGCTGGTCCACTCTTGGTGCGGTCTGGTTGCTGGAGGCAGAGATCTGTGTTTCCCTGGCTTTCCATCTGCCACTAAGCCCTTTCTCATGAAAGGTCTGTCTCCTCTGCACACATGGGAATACCTAGCATAGAAGCTTTCCAAAGAGAAAATGGAGCCATCCTGACTCTCATACTCAGGATTCTGTGTGCTTCCTTCAAGTGACCTCGCAGCCACACCTGCTGCTGGGGAGGGCCGGGGAGGGGGGGAATGGGCTGAGTCTGCCCCCTCCCCCATGGCACTCAGAAGCCCCGCCCCCCACCAGCCCACTGCCNTTTTTTTTATATTAATTGTCCCTAAAACAATTAAATGTATTGATACTTTTAAGGAATCCATCTGGGAACTCGTGATTTTTAAGGTGATACTAAACAAGACATGTCCAAATCAAGCCAAATTTGTCTTCTCATCATTGTGGAGTCAAAATGATTGAAAAAGAAAACCAAAGCTAACAGAAGAGGAATAGCCCCGTGGACTTGCTGCTGGTCCACTCTTGGTGCGGTCTGGTTGCTGGAGGCAGAGATCTGTGTTTCCCTGGCTTTCCATCTGCCACTAAGCCCTGTCTGTCTCCTCTGCACACATGGGAATACCTAGCATAGAAGCTTTCCAAAGAGAAAATGGAGCCATCCTGACTCTCATACTCAGGATTCTGTGTGCTTCCTTCAAGTGACCTCGCAGCCACACCTGCTGCTGGGGAGGGCCGGGGAGGGGGGGAATGGGCTGAGTCTGCCCCCTCCCCCATGGCACTCAGAAGCCCCGCCCCCCACCAGCCCACTGCCACCACTCCTGCGAACACACTCTTTGTGATGTCCAAGCTTCTGAAAACATGCTTTCTGTGCATCTCCTTCTAAAATCTCAGCTACAGGAAACAATTTAAGCTGAATGCTGAGCAGGGAGCAGTGCATGGGGAGTGACAGCACAATTCTACATAGCGATTTGCCCACTTACACCCATCTGGCCAGACCATGGTACACACCTCTGTACCACACACCGGCACATGTTAAATCACTCCCATTAAAAGAATATGAGCTTTGTTTACAAATATTGTTCCACAAAGATGTGAAATTTTAATGCGTGTGTGTATTCTTGTAACGGTATGAGCAGATACATTTATGATTAAAAGGAAGCTCAGTGAACAGAGGCATTGTGTGGATTTGCTACAAGGAGCCTAGGAACCTGTCCTTCTGGCAAATTAGGCAAGTATATGCACTCCAAAATTAAAGGGGGTCCAAAAGGGAGATTGGTTCAGTTCTATTTAAAAGTAAACATTTTAGGGGCACCTGGATGGCTCAGTTGGTTAAGCGTCCAACTCTTGATTTTGGCTCATGTTATGATTCAGGGTTGTGAGATTAAAGCCCCATGTTGTGTTCCACACTGGGCATGGAGCCTTCTTAAGATTCTCTCTGTCCCTCTCCCTCTGTCCCTCCCCCCTCTAAAAAATTTTAAAAACAATAAATAAAATAAAAATAAACATGTTATTTAATAGTAGTAAAATATATGTTCTATATTTATGTGCATGCACAATATAGATTAATTTGCATAAGAGCAGATTTTGTTAAGAAATGTTTGGATAATTTGCACATTAAATTGCTGGTGTTTTAAAGTTGCGGCATGCATATTTCCCCCCCTAACCCCCAAAAAAGTAAAATTTGGTGCAAACTTGCAACATTTCTGAAGCTGGCTTAATTCCTGATATGATTTATCAGTTCCAGGTTGGTCCAAACCAGAGTCTTCAAATTTTCTCAAAGGGCCAGAAGCCAACCTGTTTTTTCTGGGACCCAGATAATAATATGACAGCTATGGTAGTACCTCATAGTCTTTGGTGTTGGAATAAGAGCCATTCCTTGCTGGGCTCCTTCTTTTTTTCCTTCTCTCCTTCTTTCCTTCCCCCCCTTCCTTGTCTGTCCTGTTCAGGTGTATGTGCAGAACGGCGAGTAGCTCTCAGTAAATAGGAAGTGCTCGCTGTGCTAAGCCAACATATAAATCATGGCGCTCATCTATGCCGTCAGCCAACCTATAGATGACACCCTGAGCCAGACCCTGTGCCACGGCCCAGGGATACACAGATAAGCCCATCATGGCCCTTGCTTTGAAGACACACACACCCGGGAGAAGGACAGAGCCAATCACAGCCCATATACTCGACTTTACACCCAAGGGGAACAACTCACCCACCCCTTTACTCTCTACAATTAAGTTATTTTTCAGGAATAACCAGCAGAAAAAATTATTTTCTTGATTTATTTGCCACTTTCAAAACTATTAAAACTCAAATAAAAATTCCAGTCTTAACCATATCATTGAAATTTAATCAAATTTTTCTTATATGACAAAAAATGTGAATTTATAAACAAAACTGTCGTGTCCTTCAGTTGGTAGTGTTTCACTGTTTTAAACTTTAGAAACAAACTTAAAACTCCAAGAGGACTTTGAAGCAACTCAAGTTCTGTTTCTTTATCTCTACAACCACTGAGCTACATTGCCTACTCAAATGTTCCATGGAACCATAGAAAGGGGTAGAGCCCCAGGGTGGGGAATAGGAACTATTCCTTAAGTGACTGCCCACAACCCCGAGTCACACACCATCCCGTGTAGTGGAGTCCATGTGTGACAGGGTGACCTTATAACTAGGTGTTCTCATGGGGAATCCAATGTTTATTAAGAGTTAAGTCATAAAAATATGCTAACTTGAAGTTTGCAGATATATTATTAAAACTCAACAGTAACCAGAGTAGTCATTTACATCTGAGACCAACAAAATATTATTTGTCAAAGAGTGTGTTTTACCATGGACATTGCTTGGATTTTCCAGCATGTATTGATAATGAAAAGAAGGAAAGTCCATTTTATTACTGTTTTGAATGCTCAACTGACAATCCCTATGTTGCCCTAATGCCCACTCTCACTGCCCCAGATGACTTGGTGTGACACCCCAAAGAAGCTAGCGTAGAATCACAAGATAATATTATTTAACGCTGATGGGGCTAACAACCATCCCCTTATAGTCACGGCCAGCTTTAAATATGGCACTAGGAATCAGGAACCATCTTCTTCCCAACCGTGTCTTCCCATCCTGTGTGGGTCTGCTTGGGCTCTGAACTCACCCTGAGTGATAGTGAGAGAGAGCAGTGACCACATAGGCACCATGTTGATNCACCGTGTTGATGGGGTCCAGGTGCGGTGAAGAACTGTGTCATTCAATTTCCAAGGACTGAGTGATGCTATCGAATGGTCCAGATTAATTTAATTGTTAGGGGCTTTCCGAAAACTCTTGAAGGGGCTTCATTTTGTTCTGTACCCTTAGAGATGCCCTAAAATACTCATTGATGATAGGGGATAGTATGCACAAGCTACAGGGTGGACAGGTGCTTATATGATGACAGTGTTGCCAGGCCCTGTTCTAGTTGCTCTATGTCAACAGTGTATATCCCGGTAACCCTGTGAAGTAGGCGCTATGGGTACTCCCGTTTATAGATGGGAAACGGATACACAGAGGACCAAACAACTTGTGCACGCTCACGCGATGAGGACATGACTGAGCTAGAACCCAACCCAAGGAGTCTGGCTCCAAGGTCTGTGGTTTTGTTTGTTTGTGTTTGTTTTTTAAAGACTCTATCCATTTATTCGACAGAGATAGAGACAGCCAGCGAGAGAGGGAACACAAGCAGGGGGAGTAAGAGAGGAAGAAGCAGGCTCACAGCGGAGGAGCCCGACGTGGGGCTCGATCCCACGATGCCGGGATCACGCCCTGAGCCGAAGGCAGACGCTCAACCGCTGTGCCACCCAGGCANAAGCAGGGGGAGTGGGAGAGGAAGAAGCAGGCTCATAGCGGAGGAGCCTGATGTGGGGCTCGATCCCACGACTCCGGGATCACGCCCTGAGCCGAAGGCAGACTCTCAACCACTGTGCCACCCAGGCGCCCCTCAAAGTCTGTGTTCTGACCAGTACACTCTGCCACCTCCCTGATGCCCTGTGGTTCCCACCAGATGTCACCTTAAAGTATCGTGTGGAGAAAGCCAAGAGCAAAATACCTAATCTCGTGAGATGGAAAGTGTGTTTGCATTTGCATTGCTCAAGTATAGTATTCATTTATTTCTACTATCTGATATAGAATCTTCTTTGGCTGTGTAAATGAGTTTTCCTGGTGAGATTTTTATCTAGAGAGAGAAAATGATATTTTTGACTACCTGCCACGTGTCAGATACCAAGCCAGGAGACTGCCGCATGTCATTGCATTTCATTACAAACCATCTTGTAAAGCACGTACTGCAGATCCCTTGGTTTGGTTGTGTTTTGTCCAGAAAAAGTCAGAGTTTTTTACAAGATTTCTACCGCTATTTAAAAAATAGAAACTACTCAGGAAATTAGGGATGCCTGGCTGGCTCAGTCAGTGGAGCATGTGACTCTTGATCTCAGGGTCATGAGTTCAATCCCCAGGTTGGGCATAGAGCTTACTTTAAAAAAGAAAAAAGAAAAGAAAAGAAAAGAAAAAAAAGAAAAGAAAAGAAAAGAAAGAAAGAAAGAAAAAGAAAGAAAGAAAGAAAAAGAAAGAAAGAAAGAAAAAGAGAGAAAGAAAGAAAAAGAGAGAAAGAAAGAAAAAGAGAGAAAGAAAGAAAAAGAGAGAAAGAAAAGAAATTACTCAGGAAATTAAACTCATGTCTCTCTGGGCAAAAAACAAAAACAAAAAACCCTGAGTTGTAACATCATCTCATGGCTCTAGGGTCAGAAGATGAGGTTAGAGCCCAGGATGGTCATGATCATATTTTCTCTTCAAACCCTGGGTGCTGGCGCTGCCCCACCCACAGCCTCCTCCTTAAAGCAACACTGCTGACAGGACCACTCTTGGAGGGTCACTCTGCAGTGTCTCAGGTGAGCCGGGAAGTGCCCCAACATGAAAGCTTTTGCCCCACGGGTTCTATAGAAATGAGTTTTAAGATAATCAGATGGGAGCCTTCTGGAATATGTACTGCAAATACAGGGGGGATTCACCAAATCATAGTGCGAGACAAATGATGCACCCAACTAAGGATAGATGCCAGGATGGGAGCCAGAGGGTTTAGGAGAAACCCGGAGACAGCAGGAAGTTCCCTGGAAGCTGAGAACCTGCAAGGCTCCCCAGTTCCTCATCCCACCCACAGGTACCTGTGTAATTTCTTTCCTTGTCCTAGGTACTTATGATGAATTTAAAAATTAAGAAATAACAAGTGTATGGTAACTTACTTAAGATTCTTAAGTATCTTCAACAAAGTGTTTACTTACTAATAGTTGCTATTAGTTCTTATATCACAAGGCATTCCTAAAACAATTGTCATTCTTGTGAGCTTAGTCATAGAATAATTTCTCAAAATTACTGCAGCTTTAAGGCTGCTGTGTTAACATCGAAAAGCACTGCATTTAAAGTAAGAAGAGCCTGAATGCAGGTGCCATCTCTGTAACTTCCATCCCCACAGGTGATTAAGAAAGCACCTTCTGGGGGCGCCTGGGTGGCACAGCGGTTAAGCGTCTGCCTTCGGCTCA
>NC_048221.1:140266677-140281690 GCF_002007445.2 Ailuropoda melanoleuca | reverse complement strand
TTTTGTCTATGCAGTCAGCCACCTTCAGTGATTTCATTGCGTTGCTTCCACAGCAGCCCTCAGACAGAGCAGCATCGGGGCTGCTGGAGAATGCGACCCAGCAGCTGACCCCCACCCCCACATACTGCTGGCTGCACAAAGCACTCCTGATTTTGTGACCGTGGCTCCATGGGTTGTGTGCAGCTCTGCAGAGAGGAATGAGTCCCCAGAACGGTCAGAGAGAATGAGAGTTGCCTTCGAAATGACAAAAAGCGCTTTACTTGGCAAAATACTCTGTCCACGCTGGTAGGGTCGTCCTTAGTGCTCCGTTATCCACAGTGAACTTTGAGAAAGCTTGGAAGACAACTCTGTCTGGGAGCATGCCGTATCATCTTCTGATTCCATAATTATATTCTGAAGTTCCCACATCCTTTGCCATTAAAGAAACCATTACACCCTCTAACTGTGTCTGTTGGCCTCTTTCCACCAAGCATATTACCATCCGAATGTGACAACCACACATGGATGCTGTGGGGGACTGTTAGCAAATATCTCTAAGGAGCTGCAGCGAGTGCTTTTGATGAAATTCTAACAGGCACATGTTTTGCTTCACTGTCTTTGGTTTGTTTCACCTGGAAGTCAATCCTGTCAGTAGTTGCCATTTGCACCTTCAGACTCAGATCATTCATTTCTTCCCGTAGAGGCTCTAAGTTCTTTCACATTCCTTAACTCTCTGCAGGTATTATCTCTGCTTTTCTGAGAAGTGTTCCATCCAGTGGTTACTGGTGCCTAAGGATATGCTGAGGGGGCAGAAGCAAATTGATTGCAAATGAGGCAGCGGTCCAGGCAGTGTAAGTGCCCCCCATCCACAGCAGAGCCCGACGGCGGAGGAGGAGAGACGCCAGCCAACTGTGTCTGTCTCACCTTGCGCATGACCCTGACATCCTGCAAGCAGGTTTGGTGCAGTGGGAAGAGCACTAGGCTTACAATCATGAAATCTGACCAGAATCCTTTGAAACACACAAAGTGAATCTCAGTTTTCTCATCTCTAAAATGGAAATGATACCAGCTTTATAGGACAGTTGTGGAAATATATAGCTTTTGTGCAATGTCAAGTTTATATATAAAATGACACATTAGTATTATTTTATTGTTAATAAAAGCATATTTTCAATAACCTCAATGTTGGGATTTGATTCTGGGTCTGTTTGGGAAACGCTTACTTATCTCTGGATCTTCTTTCTTGTGCAGTAAAATAACGTGGAGTAGAAGGGAGAGATGTTGAATAGTAACATTTCCAGCCAACTATTCTATGACACTGTGATATTACCAAGCCCCATTAAACATGGAAATTCCAGGGAGATATTATAAAATATGTAAATTATGCAAAAAAAGACCCAAAGAATAGAAAAATAGAAAAGCTGCACCATTAATAGTTATAATTCTTATAATAAGCATTAATACATGCTAATAACAAACTGTCAGCAATAGTAAATACTACATAGGATTTGCCACTACTGTGCAAATTAATTCATTTTTTTCACAAAGTATAGATGATTCTCATAGAAAATTATGTGAATAAATGAGGATTAAGGTATAATATGGCTTTGTGGAAATCAAAGCAAAAGTTAATTGCATGAGTATCAATATGCATTCAGTTAGTATTATTCTATTTTGTTTTATTTTGAAAATAAATAGTGTGTCCCGGTATGACAGTACAGTTGACATACATTTATTGAATGCTTGCTAGGTGCCGAGAATCGTTCTAAGTCCTGGGGCTGCATTGACGAGCAGACACAGTTCCTGACTTCTTTCAATCTGTCCTGTCTTCTTTATCCTGTGGAGCCAGTCAATGGACCACCAAATATTTTGGGGTATCTACCATGTATAAAATTCTATGTTGAACAACCAAGAAACACATAGAGTAAGTGTCTCAGTTTGCTTGGGCTACTGTAACATAATACCATGACTGGGTGGCTTAGAAACAACAGAAATTCATTCCTCATCGTTCTGGAGACCGGAAGTCCAAGCTCAAAGGACCAGCAGCTTCCAGGTCAGCAGAGACCCAATACCTGATTCACAGATGGCCATCTTGCTGTGTAAGATGTAAGAAGGAGAGAGAGAGAGTTCTCTAGAGTCTCTTTTAGGAAGGCACTAGTCCCATCATGAAGACTCCTTCCTCATGACCTAAACACTCCAAAGGCACCAACTCCTAAAACCATCACATTGGGGTTCGGATCTCAACATATGAATTCTGGGGGGAGATACAAACATTCAGTCCATAATAGTATGTATCATGCAGTTCCAATGATCAAGAAACTTACAATCAAGTTGGTTACACCAAAAGTTAAGAAACAACAGGAGCATTATTTCATAAAATTATAATATTGCAATAGACTAAATAAGATTAATTAATAAGTAAGTAAGAATTTTAAGCAACAGGTACAAACCATTTAATTTACAGAGGAGTTGATCCATAATGGCTGGCTCCTTCACCATTTGCCAGTAAAATATCTCCAAAATATAATTTTTCATGTTCCCTTGTCACTGTGGCCATTCTTAAGATACGTTATGTAGCCAAGAATATGAGCATACAACCATCAGGTAGCAGAAATATATATGTAAACTTCTAATACTGTAAATAACATTTCACAAATTAATTCAAAGAGTCTGAAACTGTTTTCAATCAAGAGAAAATATACTTATGCATTGAGAGAGCTTTCCTAATTATCAATCAGAAAGTAGATCCATGCTAATTTATGGTTAGTATTCAAATGAAAGATATAATCAGCATAAGGTAATTTTATGTCAATATGTATTAATTACCCTTCAAACTGTGTATAAAAAAGCATGTTTATTTGATATGTATGAAAATTATATACTTAATCATGTCCATGATGACTAATTCTATATTGAATTTGGTACGTATAATCAGCAAATTTTAATTTTATTTTTTCAATGAAGAAAACTTGGGTAAAGAATCATCTTCAAGGCTGACAATGAATCCACAGAACTGTGGAGATATATCTCCAAATTTGTGTTATCAACTGGATTATGGGCTTCTCATTATGAAATACGCCTTTTGAATGTTTAGAAATCACCAAATCTCACCATCGAACAATATTGAAATGAAAAAGGGAATATTGATGTTTACAACTGGTATTTATTTAGTGGTTACTATGTGCAAGGCATTATTCTAGGTACTAGGGTTATGGGAGAAAAATATCCTTTTTTCCAAGGACATATATTTGAATGAGGAGAGAGAGATAAGAAATAAATACATGCATAATATGTCAGCTGTGCTAGGGACTATAAAAAAAATGAATCTAAATAAGGGAAATGGAGAGTGACATGACGAACCTGCTTTTGGTGAGGGCATTCTGTTCTGGCATTTTTCATTAAGCAGAATGTGAGCACAAGGCATCTGAAGGAGCAAGCCACTGAGCTATCCTAGGAAAGCCTTTCCTGAGCTGTGAGCAGAGTGGGGGCTGGGACTAAAAGGATGAGGACAGCAGGAGCCAGGCAGCTGCAAGGGGCCATGTAGGGCTTTGAGCATTGGATCTGGGTGAGATCAGGGCCACTGTAGTATTTGGAGGATTAAAAGGGCTGCAGCTGACCAGTTTCCCCAGACAACAGTCTTCTACGGGAAGGCACGAGTGGCCACTGGAGCCCAGTTGAGAGGTCAAGCCCAGTTTTAACAGTCAAGATAGGAGACAATGATTGGGTGAAGATTTAGTGAGAAAGGGGTTGAGAGAGGTCAGACTCTCAATATATTTTGGAAGTAAATATATGGCCAGGCTCTGCTGATGGCCTGCACAAGGGAATGACAGAAGAGTGTGGGTAGCTCCAGGCTTTGGGTGCTGACTGCTGCTTGTGGAGATGCAGAGGGCCGACAGATGTGAAGCGTGGATTGACGGAGGGGTGGACCAAACACCCACATGTGTTCAGTTCCAGAGACCAAGGTAAAGCCAAATGGGACTGTCAGGTAGGCAAAATCTTGAGCTTCAGGATCGAAATAAGGTAGAAGATAAAAATCTGTGCATTTTCTGCATATCTGATAATATCTAAAGTCATGAGACTAGGTGTTCAAATACTGCATAACATTTCCTTTACTTCTTAAACGTATTTTTCACAATTCCATGTTACAATGTGCATTCCTTTAGGAGTAATATTGGTCATATCAGTGGTGAAACAAGCATCTATCTTAACTCACAAAACCATGTTTTAAATTTATTTGCAATATTTTGTTATACAAATAACACTGTGATAATGCTAACAGAAATTATTTAAAGGTAAAAGAGAAAATCTAACGTAAAAAAAAATAACTACTATCTATCTGTGTTTCCTTCTAGAGAACCTTGTACAGTGTTATTTTCAGAGTTTTAAATCATTCTTTCGATAAAATTATTTATTTTGCTGTTGTTGGCATTTATATCTTAAGCATTATCCATAATTACATAAGACAGCTTCGTGTTGACCACATTTTGGCTTCATGCATCATGAAGGAAATATGTCATAATCCGCTTGATCTTTACTCAAATGCCACATTATGAATTGCTTAGAAGAGTGCCAACAGATACATTTGGGGGCCATTCCAGAGGACAGCATGCAAATATCAGCAGTATGGTCCTGTGATGTTTTATTTGATATGCCAACTTGACTGGGCCATGGGATGCCCAGATATTTGGCTAAACGTTTCTGGGTATATCTTTGAGGGTGCTTTTGAGTGAGGTTAGCATTTTAGTTGGTGGACTCAAGGAAGCAGATTTTACTTCCCCATGTGGGAGGCATAAGCCAGTTCACTGAGGGCCCCACCAGAACAAAAGACAGAAGAAGGGAAAATGTGCCCCTTCTTCTGATGACCATTCAAGCTGGGACGTCCATTGGTCTTCTCTTGCCCTCAGACTGTGATTTACACCATTGTTTCCCCTGACTTTCCAGACTTTGGACTCAAACTGAGTCACACCACTGGCTTCCCTGGGTTTCTTGCTTGCAGACAGCAGAACATGGGACTTTTACGACCTTTACAACTGTGTGAACCAATTTCTCATAATAAATCTTTTCATATCTATAAAATAGATTCTGTTTCTCTGGAAAACCCTGTCACCAGCTATCACTGAGCAGAGACACAAGAGGTGAAAGTGTGTATCTATATCATAGTACAAGCTTCTTCACCAGTAGAAAACACACTGATGAGGTGTGACCAGCAGTCTCCAGTCCTGTGCTTGCCATCAAGGACTGGACATCAGTTGTTTCAATACTTTATTAAAAAAATAAATATGGGAACAGCATGTGTAAAGAAAAAGGGCAAAACAAAAGCAGATCCTGGAACAATTTAGTTTATTCGTTCTTGGTGGAATTTAGTAGAAAAATTCTGCATTGTTTAAGGAATCAATGAAGACCCCTCCCCTGAGGAAGAATGATTTGAAAACTGCTGAACTCTACAATCATTAGGATAATGTTTCTTTCTCAAATATAGTGCATAATGATTTTAAGATGCTGCGCAGTAAGTCTCAGTAATTAAGGGCATAGACTTTATATCAAAGGAGCAGGGTTGAGATCCATTGTGCACAAGCAGGCACGATGCACCATGACCTTCACGTGGGCCAGCAGAAGGGTGGCTGCTGGCTGTGCCCAGAAATGTAGCTCTTTCTTCTCTTATGAATGAAGCAGAAATGATGGGCAAAGTGAGTGCTAGTTCTACATAATAAACTTTTTCATTCCAAATACACACATTCCAAAAAAATCTTGGAGGAATTCAGTATTTGTAAGCTACAATTTCTTACAGGTATCTCTCCTCATTAATCTGACAGTCCTCAAATCTTTCTAATTGCAGGTATATTCCCTTTAAAAAAGCAGAAAGTTATTGAATCTTCTGTGTGCTCGAGGAGGAAGGTGAGGAACATTCTGGAGCATAAGAAAGGAGCCTCGTCTGCCTCATCATTCCCAGGCAACCTTTCCATTGACATTGTGAAGACAAGTCTTCACTCTCTTGGAAACCACTCAACTTTTACTGAGTTTTTCTGCCAATGATCCAAAAAAATAAATAAATAAATCTGAGGAAGGTTTAATTCTCCTCTCATTGATGATACAGTGTAGTAGAAAATGGTTCTTTCCACAGCACTGTTGTCAGCATCGCCGTAGAGAAACATGCCCAGCATGTTCTAGATCGATATTCTGACTTCCCATCAGATTTTTATCTCAGTTCAAACTTACTCAACACATCAGTATTCTTTCCCTTTGAAAATCCCTTCTTTATTATGCTTTGTTTTCTTTGTAATGGGACATAACTTTTGGGGGTTTTTTTGTTTTTGTTTTTGTTTTTGTTTTAATGATTTTTTATTATATTGTGTTAGTCACCATACAGTACATCCCCTGATTCCGATGCAAAGTTCGATGCTTCATTAGTTGCGTATAACACCCAGTGCACCATGCAATATGTGCCCCTTACTACCCATCACCNTGGCTGGGTCATAGGGTAGTTCAATTTTTAACTTTTTAAGGGACCTCCACACTGTTTTCCAGAGTGGCTGTACCAACTTGCATTCCCACCAACAATGTAGGAGGGATCCCCTTTCTCCACATCCTCTCCAACAATTGTTGTTTCTTGCCTTGTCTATCTTTGCCATTCTAACTGGCGTAAGGTGGTATCTCAGTGTGGTTTTGATTTGAATTTCCCTGATGGCTAATGATTTTGAACATTTTTTCATGTGTCTGTTAGCCATTTGTATGTCTTCATTGGAAAAGTGTCTGTTCATATCTTCTGCCCATTTTATGATTTGTTTATTTGTTTCTCGTGTATTGAGTTTGAGAAGTTCTTTGTAGATCTTGGATACCAGTCCTTTATCTGTAGTGTCCTTTGCAAATATATTCTCCCATTCCGTGGGCTGCCTCTTAGTTTTTTTGACTGTTTCCTTGGCTGTGCAGAAGCTTTTTATCTTGATGAAGTCCCATAAGTTCATTTTATCTTTTGTTTCTCTTGCCTTTGGAGATGTGTCATGGGACATAACTTTTGAATTTCTTTTTTGAGTTGATTCAGACACATTCATATTCATGCTTAGTTGGCAACATAGAAACACTAACTTCATGTACGTTAAGTTAGAGTTAAGGAAATAATAAGACAATTCACTTCTCAATGAATCCCATACAGAACAAAGCTATTTGTTTTGTTGAAATAATCCATATGACATCAATCTTAAGTTTCTTGAAATCATTTGGTCAGAAAATTATCAGAAAGGGTAACTTATGCAACTGTTCCTTACATGGGAGTCCATTTTTAGAGTGGCACTGTTTCAAGTGTTTTCAGTTCCTTTGATTTTTAAGTCTTGTGGTCTTTTAATTGATACACCGAGTTGAGCCTTTTTGAATGTCGGTAGAATGAAAATCTTTAGTAAATCCAATTCAATCCAATTCTCTCCACCTTCTGCTTCCAGAAGTTAATTCTCACGCTCTCGATAGTTCCATTTTAATCAGCACCAGGAAATCTGTCGGTACCATTGTCGGGAGGATTCAACTTCAAGGAAATGTTTGAGAAGGAAGGGGTGGAAGAGGAGAATCCAAAACAAATGCACAATGAGTAATAATTACAAGCAAAAAAATATATGTATATATATTTCGAAACCTGTATGTACTTGCAAAATTTCATTTTGGAAAGAAAAGCCTATCAAAGCATATCATTTTAATTATACTTCTATTACCAGGGGACTCTGAAAGTGTATATTAAATTAATGGAATGGATTGCTGTGGTTCCACAGTGGTTATTAGCAGGAAGAGCTCCCAGTTTTCTTATTATGTACATCACTAACTTTAATTGCATTAGGCTGAGCTGGGAGAGCTATTTTTAGGGAATATTTCATCCACAAAACAATTTCTGTTGGCTGTCTGCCTACTACAGCTCCAGGACTGAGGTCTCTCTCATAAACGTTAACTTCTTATTTCTGTCAGTCAGGCTTTAGTACACACTACCTTATGGAAACTATCCAAAGTGACTCTGGCCCGCAAGTTCCCGGGAGGACCTGTGAAGCAGGAAAGGGGCGTTTCCTCTGTGGGCAGACTGCGACAAGTGTGTGGTCACGGTACGTGGATGCGTACGCTCCGTGAACGACGTCGGAGCATGGAATGGGGAACAACACCCCCTGGGGTTTCTGCAGGGAGAAGAGATCGCTGCCTGCTGACTCCAGAATATGAAGATTTTATAAAATAAAAAATGTAAAAGCACAAAGTAAATTAACTTTTAGCTATTTGTGCCCTGTAACACACTAAATCTGGTCTCAAATCACCACTGAACTCCATGATGGTAAGTACAGGACCATTCATTAATGCCATAATATTTCTGGTGCCAAGGTCTTCATCAGACCCTAGGAATTATAAAATTAGGAGATAATTAAGAAATTATTACTCCAAGTCCTCCACTTGATATGTAAGTCCACTGAGAGCAACTGACATAACATTTAAGAAGTAAAATTTGGGGCACCTGGGTGGCACAGCGGTTAAGCATCTGCCTTCCGCTCAGGGCGTGATCCCGGTGTTATGGGATCGAGCCCCACATCGGGCTCCTCCGCTATGAGCCTGCTTCTTCCTCTCCCACTCCCCCTGCTTGTGTTCCCTCTCTCGCTGGCTGTCTCTACCTCTGTCAAATAAATAAATAAATAAATAAAATCTTAAAAAAAAAAAGAAGTAAAATTTGACAGTCTCTCAAAGTATAAGACATACAGAGCTTCAACCTAGCAAATCATCCACATATCTNAAGGAAGTAAAATTTGACAGTCTCTCAAAGTATAAGACATACAGAGCTTCAACCTAGCAAATCATCCACATATCTACATATATGTGCATAATATTGACCCAGATATGCCTAGCACTGCTGTAATTAAGAAAAATTAGGAATAATATGGATACTTCTAATAAGGAATACTTAAGTAGACTAAGGTGTACTCAAACTGTAAAGCATCATGGGGCTTAAAAAAGCATATGGTATAGACCATATATATTATTAAAAGTTCTCCAATATATATTAATCAAAAAAAGTAATTCATAGTATATAGATTATAGCCCTATTTATATAAAATAAACTATGCAATGTAATTTATAAATTTTGTAATATATGGACATACATAGATTTCATGTATGTGAAATTTATATCATGTTTCTATACATACATTACATATATGGAAATCGATTTTGTATATATTTTATACATATACAGACAGACAGACATAACTTTAAGGAAATTTAAATAATCTTTTAAAGAGATGGAAAATGGGTTTGAAGAGAGAGTGATGGGAATAGATCTTATACTTTTTATTCTATATTCTTTTATGTGTTTCCATTTTACCCATAATAACTATGTATTCATAATTTACTTGTGTAACTAAAAAACACATACAAATTAAAAAGAAACTAGAACCAAATAGAAGTTCATTGCATGCCCAAGTCACTCCACTAATTTGTGGTAGAGCCAAAATAAGATAAAGAAAGGATGAGATTTCTGGAATAAAATCCTTAATGTTACAGATTTTAGCACTGAGAGGGACCCCAACAGTTAATAACAATAGCAGAGCCTTATTTAGTACTTACTGTATTCAAGGCACTGCTTAAATGCTTTATGCATCATAATGTATTTAATCCTCAAAGCAACCTCATTATGCAGTAGCTGTGATTATCCTTTCAGTAACATATTTGCAATACAGCCACCATAATCCCCTCTCCATACACATGCCCCACAATGGCTCCCTCCCAGGGACTCTGAGTTTGGCTTTGGTGAACAGGACAATGACAAGTGTCACCTGAGCAGAAGCTCAAAGAGTGGTTAGAGGGAGGTGTGCTGTGGCTGCCAGAACCCTTCTGCAACCATATGCATGAGCGTTGACTAGCATCCTGGAAGAAGAGAGAACACATGGGGAGAGCTGCTCACTGAGCTGGCATCACAGTCAGCATCCCAGCTGAGACCTCAGCCATGGCTAGGAGGTCCCCCCAGACCCCAGCCTCAGCCCTGCCCATGAACACAGCCTCTGTTCCAGAGATGACAAAACTGAAGTCACATTATTAGTAAACAGCAGAGCTAGGTGCCAAATCCAAGCAGTGCTTTCCAGAGTCTAGATTCTTACTCACTAAGCTCTCTATCTGATTGACGCTCCAGATAGGGCGGGACAGATATACCTCGATAACAGGAAGTGGATTTGTCCCCTGAAGGAGCAGCAGCACCACAGATGGGAGAGAGGGCTTTGAAGAGTAAGACGTAGAAACATTTACGTGCTCAGGTGTGCGTCTCCTGCGGACAGGAGTGAGAAGGTATGAGGGCTCACCTGTAGCAAGGGTTGGCAAACCACAGGCTGGGGCCCAAATATGCCCGACGGCCTGTTTTTGGAAATAAAGTTTTGTTGGAGCACACCGTGCCCATTCGACTGTGGCTGATTTCACACCACGATGCAGAGTGGAGGCGTTGCAATAGAGACTATTTGGTCCATAAGGCTGAAAATATTTATCATCAGGGCCTTTCCAGACAAAATTTGCAACCCATGAGCTGGAGGGGAGGGGTGTGAATGAAGTCCGGAGATAAAGCTGGAGATCCGACCTTCTAGTTAGTCAAAGGACTTGCTCTGAGGCCGAGGAACTTACATGCACATAGCAGGTCATGGGACCTGCTCCCGCTGCTCCGACTAAACCTAGAAGGAGGCAGAGAAGCTGGAGCAAAGAGCACTTGCGGCATCTGAGCAGAAATCAGCACATCGGAAGGCCAGCAAGAGGTTGTTTCAAAAATGCTGTCACAGGAGCGGAAGTGGGCCTACGGGGGTCCACAGATGCCCAGAGGTGGGGGAAATGAAGCAAGATTATCCAGATGGAGAGGACTCTGGGAACTGCAAGTGGCTAATTTTTCCAAGGACTTACCATCATCAACATGATCCTCCCACCTGCGCGGACAAGGGGGTCTCCTTCCCTGGCTCACTCCTGCCACCTGACCCAGTTGTTCCCGTTCCCAAGTCTGGAAGAACTGCAGACCTCTGCCCTGAGAACACGGAGCCAGGCAGAGGAGCTCAAACAAACTCCCACTGCATCATATGTGAAGTCAAATTTTTGCTGGGTTTACAGCATTTGATTACATTGAGATCTCTTTCAAATTAGAAAATTGAATCTTAGAAAGTTTGTTCACGAAAGATTTCACCAAAAAAAAAAAAAAAGAGCAAAAGAGAAGGAAAATCCAGATGAACATAATTTCAAAGCACATACCTTTTCAGGAAAAGCACGAGCATTGGAGAATATTATTTATTTTTCTCAAAATTCAAGTTCTGATTTAACTTAACTTTGTATCTATTGGAGTCGGCATTTACCAGCGCCAGCCTCTGCCCAGGGCGGGAACCATGAATCTGTTGTTTCACAGCAAATCTTCCTTCTGTGTCCATTTCTGTTTTTCTTCTGGCTTTTTACTTCCTTTCTACGGTGGACTGAATGCTGTGTCCCTCCAAAATTCATATGTTGAAATCCTAATCCCCAGTGTGATGGCTTCAAGATGAGGGGCTTTCAGGAGGTGCTGAGGTGCTGAGGGTAGAGCCCCCAGAAACAGGATTAGAGCCCTTTTAAGAGGACCCCAGGGGCACCTGGATGGCACAGCCTGTCAAGCGTCTGACTTGATTTTGGCTGAGCTCATGATCTTGGGTGGTGAGATTGAGCCCCCAATTGGTCTCCATGCTCAGCAGGAAGTCTATTTGAGATTCTCTCTCCCTCTCTCTCTGCTCTTCCCCCACCACTCTCCCTCTTTCTCTAAACTAATAAATAAATAAATCTTTAAACATAATAAAATAATAAAATAAAAAGACCCCAGAGAGCTTGTTCACTCTTCCTACCATGTGAGGACACAACCAGAAGGCCACCCTCTGCAACCTGAAGGGGGGCTCTCATGGCAACCTGACCTTGCTGGCACCACCATCTTGGATTTCCAGCCTCCAGAGCTCTGAGGAATAAATGTCTGATGTCTCTAAGCTACTCAATCTGTGGGGCTTTGTTATAGCAGCCCGGCTAAGACATCCTCAAATTAAAATGCACGATGATAGCTTATCACTAACTGTGTCACTGTTTCTTGACGGCTCATCTGAGGGCCAGCTGGCCATGTGACTTGTGAGGAGGGTTGGTGGCAGAGAGCATGGAAGACGCACTACTAGTTGGCAGTCCCTTGAGTGGAGCTGGCAGGAAGGATTTAAGAGGGTCGCCTACCAATGCATTACGATGACGGGAGCCTATGGCCCCTGGTAGGCGGTGTCCCTCAGCCAACAGTCTCTCCCACCATTAGCCTGCTCTCATCCTCACTCATCTGTCTCCTCTGACCAGTTCCCCACGCACTCTCATAGATCCATGAGTTCCTCATAAACCGGCTTTCCTTCCTGTTCTTAGCAAGAACACAGACATTCTAAATGCAGAATGCTAGCATTGAAAACCTTACTCCAAAATGATCTCAGTCTGCCACATCATTTTAGAGATAAGTAAACTGAAGTCCGAATAAAGGAAGATAGCTGGTGTCAGTTTGGTGTCAGTGGTGTCAGGGGCCACCCCTCTGCCTCTGCCTTCAATGCTCAATAGGGAAAAGGTCAGCGAGCTGAGGCCAGAGGGCAGAAATCCTGATTCTTGGTCTGGCGAGCCTGGCTTTCTCCCCAGCCACACCAGATGCTAAGGCTTTATTAGGAGATACAGTGGCTTAGACCAAGTCCTGGCTTTCCTGGATAAAGGTCCTCCTTCCTTCTGTCTCCCTCTCCTCCACTTCCTCTCTCTTCTCTTCCTCTTCTCACATAGATCTGGAAGGTTCCTTATACACCTTCTCTTCTAGCTCTCAGGTTTTATGAGCCCACAACAGGCTTTGGAATTCGCCCTCCTAGAGTCTTGCCAAGCCAAGGAATGGGATTCTGGTAGCAGGACTCTGGGTGTCAGGTCGGGTTGAGGAGATGCCCTTCATGGGGCAGAAACATCACACTGCACTTTCCCCCCTGTTGGTCCTTAGGGTCTGCTGTCAAGGATCTGTTGGTCTGAGTAGCCAATGGTGCCAGGAGGCAACCCCTCTGATGCTCAAGCATGTGACGACTGTCCCTGAGCATACAACTAAGACAGACCCAGAGCAGAAAAGACGGTTCACACCATCCTCACTGCCCTCGGACAGCATGGGAAACCAAGGGAGTTTCTCCAAACAAAACTCAAACCTTGGCATTGAACTATGCATAACATTTGGAAACAAAATTGTCTCCCACGGGAGATTGCATTGAAAACAAGATTAATGATAATGAAGCATCACCACCCACCATGTACCAGGCACTGGACTTGACGCTTTAATAATGAGAATAATAGTGTATCCCTACAGAGAGAAGGAGCTAATGTGGTAATTGCCTTACTCACATCTGCATCAGAAGTGTGGAATTGTGTCTATGGCTGACCTGGTATCCCTCCTGAGCCCCCACACACCAAACAGAAGGGCATGCATGCATGTGTGTGTGTGTGTCTGTGTGTGTGTGTGTGTTTGAAGTCTAAGCCAGTGTGGTAATTTAAGCAGTCTTTATTATAGGTGGTACTCAATGGTTCGGCCCATTGTCTCCTTGTCCACTTCCTGCCCCATCTCCTCTACACTGCCATCCAAGGGAATCTGAATGGGAATTACATGACATCAGGTTCCAGGGCTGGCCCTTGGTGTTCCTAGGCTTATGGTCATGGAGCTACAGCCCAAATTTATAGCTGAAGTTTTCCTGCTCTTCTCCAGATACTAGGTAGCTACTTCGACAAAGTCTTAAGGGAAATTAAAACTTAGACATTGTTCTGAGCTGTCGGCTTAATTATCAGCTGAAATGAAAGTAAGTAGTCCTCAAATCCTGGAGTTATATTCCCATCCCACCCAGATGAACCTAGAAGGCCACTAATTTTTCCATGATGCATGGTGCTTCGGCTTTTTTTCCTGCTTCTCCAAGAGAGGATGAATTTCTTCACCCCTTTCTTGTACGGAATGGCTTGAATTCTTTCACTGTGCTGCCCGTGCTTTGAACACATCTGGCAGGCACAGAGCGACATCCTCTCAGTACGGCTAACATTCAGCCATACAGCACGCCCTGCATACTCTCCTGCACGCACTGCACATAGAGTAAGTCAGCTTTGGGTCTTATTGACTTTTTTTGGAAACCACAAGGCAGTGTTTACACTTATTCATTTTTACGTGACCCTCTAAAACCCCTAAAATGTGTTCACATGGTCTCATATCAAGCCAAATTCTTCTCCTTGCTCTGTATTTCTGTAATCTGGGGGGGGGGGGGGGGGTTAAAATGCAGGTCCTCATATCTAGTCCAGGTTAATTGCATCTTATTGGTTTATCCATTGTCTTGCCAACTAATAACTTTCTTGATCCTGATACTTTTGTATTTCCTTAGATCACAACTCAAAGAACTGGTTAAAAACTATAAAGGGGTTTGTTCAGTTTAAGGCACCAAGTAGATATATGTTCAACTTCTTTGATTGCCTTATGAAAAATCTGTCAGTAGTTGGGCAGCTCCTATGAGACTAAGTTCCCATTTCTGCATAGTTAGGAGCACAGCAGATTTATCACTTCATGCCCACTGGGGAACATTGCTTTGTTCTCACTGTATACGTTTTGCACTGTTTTTTTTTTTTCAGAGATAAAAATTGACACGGATGTCAGTTTGTGTTTTGTAATGAAAAATCTGTCAATGCCATAGATCAATGATATGCTATGTAAGTAAAATGTAATCAGGCAAATCCAACAGAAATAATAGTAAATGTTTACTGATTTTTTACTTCAAATTCACATCATAATAACTAATATTTACCACAGACTTTATACTACATTCATCCTTTAACTTGATAAGCATAGCAGTGTTTGATAATGTGTAGGAAGGTGCTACTATCCTTCTCACTATAAAGATGAGAAAACTAAGGGTTATATATATTTAAGGATGATGTCAGACAGGTTTGTTAATTGTCATGGAAAAGTTTCAATGGAGGAACATCTAGTTCATGAAACTGAACTTAATACTCTTCCTCCAAATGAGAAAAA
>NC_048221.1:140264756-140266498 GCF_002007445.2 Ailuropoda melanoleuca | reverse complement strand
CCTGCTTCTTCCTCTCCCACTCCCCCTGCTTGTGTTCCCTCTCTCGCTGGCTGTGTCTATCTCTGTCAAATAAATAAATAAAATCTTTAAAAGAAAAATTATTTTAAAATTTTAAATTATTGCTTAAAAGATATGCATTTACATATAAGGAGAGATAAATGTAAAAACTGAAGAAAGANTATTTTTAAATTTTAAATTATTGCTTAAAAGATATGCATTTACATATAAGGAGAGATAAATGTAAAAACTGAAGAAAGAAAAAAAATAACAGTTATATCTAGTACATGTCCCCAATTTAAGACAAAGTAGATTTGTGGTAAAAAAAAAAAAAAATCCACTACTAGAAAATAAGGAGGACACTCCAAAATGATAATAGAGGCAAATCGATAAGAAGACACAACAGCTCTAAATGTGTACGTGCTTAATAATCCAGCATCAAAATATATAAGGCAATAGTTGATGCAAATCTAGGGTCATAACTAGAGATTTCAACAAACTTCTCTAGCCGNTTGATGCAAATCTAGGGTCATAACTAGAGATTTCAACAAACTTCTCTAGCCGTTAAGTGATGAACTACTGCCATATGCAACAACAGAGAAGACACTCGGAAATAGAATAAGCCAGGACCTACAGAGCATATGATTTCTTTTACGTAAAGTTCAAAAAATAAAATAAGACAAAATCACAGAGGGAGACAAACCATAAGAGACCATTGACTATAGGAAACAAACTGAGGATTGCTGTAGGGGAGTGGGTGCAGGAAGGGGCTAACTGGATGATGGAAATTAAGGAAAGCACCTGATGGAATGAGCACTGGGTGTTCCATACAACCGATGAATCACTGACCTCTACCTCTGAAACTAATATTATACTCTAGGTTATTTAATTGAATTTAAATTAAATAAAATTAAAATTTTAAGAAATAGGTGAGACTAATCTATTTTGAATGAAGTCGAGATTGTGGTTTCCTCTGGGGAAGAGATAAGTGGTGACTTGGAGGCAGTCCTACAGATGTGTGGTCCTCTTACTTTTGTATTTCTACATCCAGGTATTGTTCGAATCATGAAACTCAGTCAAGCTGCCATCTT
Organism: Ailuropoda melanoleuca; assembly: GCF_002007445.2. Lineage (NCBI taxonomy): Eukaryota > Metazoa > Chordata > Mammalia > Carnivora > Ursidae > Ailuropoda > Ailuropoda melanoleuca. Next base: position 140,265,410 of record NC_048221.1, on the reverse strand, counting down.
ACGAGATCTGTACTGCTCTGAACGTTTGTCATTGTTCCACAAATAAGGCAAAGCATTTTATTCTTCTACTCTAAACCTTCCCAAATTGCCTGGTGAAGTTTGAATGCATTTGAAAATGTAGCCATGACTGTAATTTCCCCCCTGAGCGGGCCCCAGGGAGCTCAGGGTTTCCCAGACCTGCTAGGCTATAGCCAGACTACTCCCCTATCTTTGCTTCCCCTTGGACGTGCTGAAGCAACTCCCTCGTACAATTTTGGATGTGCTGTTTCCTCTTTCAAGAAGACTCTTCTCCCAAAGATTTTAATTGCTCTCTCTCCCCTTCAGATGGCTGATGTGACCTTTCGAGAAGAGTCATCCCTGACCATCTTATCTAAAGTAGAAATCCCCTTCAATTTTTTTTAAATTGTTTCCTCTGCTTTATTGTCTTCCACAGAACTGAACTCTATGTAGACTTATATTGTGCGCCTATCTGTGTATCTCGTGTTTCCTGCCCTAGAAAGGCAGAGTTACTGCACATCTTTTCCCTTGTTCTATTCCCAGAATTTGCAACACAGAGGTGTCAGCGTTGAATAATGGAATGAATGAATGAAGTGAGCCGGAGTCTCATCTATCACAGCCAGAAGTTAATAGTCAACGTCTGAATTAATACTATGA
>NC_048221.1:140264090-140264656 GCF_002007445.2 Ailuropoda melanoleuca | reverse complement strand
GAATGAAGTGAGCCGGAGTCTCATCTATCACAGCCAGAAGTTAATAGTCAACGTCTGAATTAATACTATGAACATATTCTATAGATATAAAGGTAATTACCACAACTAAAATAGAATGTGGTGACACGTGGTCGCTTTGGGGGAGTGACAAACGGCAGGGATGAGCAGAGAAGATTTGCTCAGCATCAAAAGTACTTCTGTACTGACGTAGTAAAGAGAAGGGCCATATGCACCCCAATGTTCATAGCTGCATTGTCCACAATAGCCAAATCATGGAAGGAGCCGAGATGCCCTTCAACAGATGACTGGATTAAGAAGCTGTGGTCCATATATACAATGGAATATTACTCAGCTATCAGAAAGAACGAATTCTCAACATTTGCTGCAACATGGACGGCACTGGAGGAGATAATGCTAAGTGAAATAAGTCAAGCAGAGAAAGACAATTATCATATGATTTCTCTCATCTATGGAACATAAGAACTAGGAGGATCGGTAGGGGAAGAAAGGGATAAAGAAAAGGGGGGTAATCAGAAGGGGGAATGAAACATGAGAGACTATGGACT
>NC_048221.1:140240938-140261746 GCF_002007445.2 Ailuropoda melanoleuca | reverse complement strand
ATTTTTTTATTTAAATTCAATTTAGTTAACATATAGTGTATTATAGTTCAGGGGTAGAATTTAGTGATTCATCAGTTGCATAGAACACTCAGTGCTGATTCCATCAAGTGCCCTTCTTAATGCCCATCCCCCAGTTACCCCATCCCCCCCACCTCCCCTCCAGCAACACTTATTTGTTCCCTGCAACAATAAGAGTCTCTTATGGTTTGCCTCCCTCTCTGTTTTTATCTTATTTTTCCTTCCCCTCCCCTATGTTCCTCTGTTTTGTTTCTTTAATTCCACATGTGAGCGAAATCATACAGTATTTGTCCTTCTCTGATTGACTTACTTCGCTTAACATAATACCCTCCACTTCCATCCATGTCCTTGCAAATGGCAGGGCTTCATTCTTTTTGAGGGCTGAGTAATATTCAGCCATCTCATTTGATTCTATCAACAACCCTGGGTGACAGCAGAAGAGAGGGGTTCCTGAGCCTTAGGCAACTTGCCCTAGGTTTTCCCTCTGGGAAGAGATAGAGCCCAGAACCCACTGCCCATAGCCCCGACCAGCATCCGTTCTCCTGTACCTGCCGTCTCAAAGGGGGTTTTGGCTCTCTGCAGCAAAATTCTTGTAAGCTCATACAGTTTGCTTCACTACAGTCAGAACGATATGTACACAAAACAAAACTATCTGATGAACCTCCCAAAGCCCGGGTTTTAGAGGTGCTTTTCTTCCCTTCCCTGCCATTGTTGCCACTCGCCAGGCTGTTTTGCCAAAAAATGTTAAAAATGGAGCTAGCACTTATCCTGAATCAATGAAACATCTAGTTACACCTACACCAAAATGTCATTTGCACTTGAGTCAATTACTGTAGAGATAAATTTTTTTAATGGATGTTATTTCTCAGTACTTAAGACATTCAGACATTCATTGCTGACCAGATCGGTGATGCTTGCATAAATCTGCAAAATGAATAGAATGGTTTGTCCTGACAGCGCTTTCCTTGAGATTAAAAAACAAAAACAAAAACCCTCACCTAACTCAGTGTGACCTGCTTGTCCCAGTCCAGGGCACACCTTGGACTGTTGGGTCTACAGATGTGATGGCAAGATAAAGGGACCCTGGAGCTGCATTTGTAATGTAACCCCGTGTTGTGTTTGAATTCCTACAAAACTACTACATAACCGGAAAAGGAAATTGCTTTTTAGGACCAGCTAATATAAACTGGGACATATTATTTATTTATTTGAAACACACACACGCCCCTTGCTCACCTACCATGATCACTCATCTGAGCACAGAAGGACTATGACAAGACTGTCCCCTCCCCCTGGTGACAGAGCATGTTTTTCTAAATCTCCCTTTCCTTTGCAGAACCGTGAGCCTGACAGCAAGTCACTTAACTCTGTCCAGCAACAGCTGTGTGGGTTTTGCATAATTAATTATTTATATCAAGGCAGACACAGTAATTAACATCCAGATGAATATGATATTCTGATCAGAAATACTTTGCATTTCAGCCATCCCTCAAGCAAGTAACTGTCAAAACTGGACTGTTTGACAGAGCAGGGCCTGCCAAAAACCTCCCAGACATCTGTTCTGTAACAAAAAGAACAGATTCTCAAAGCCGTGTGTACATATATTCACTGGTTTCAGTAGGCAAGGAAGAGTTGATTACCTTTTCACAATTTCCGGTCAATTTTGTCTGGTTCCAAGAACATCACTCAGCCTCTCACAGAAGGGTTGAATTTTAAATGAAATCTCTGTTTTGGGAGTGCCAGCCTTGCACATGCAGCTAGCTAGAAGACCCTGCTCGGTTAGTCTTCAGATCAGTGAACGGAAGTGTCATGAAATTACTCTCATCCTTCCACAGCTAGAAAACCGGTAGTACCTGTGAATTATTCTTAACAACCAAGTGGTTACTTGACACCAAATTATATTGCCACTTGTATGGAAAATGGGAATACATAATATACATATAAAAAGTTACAGACTTCTCTAGAAACTGTGGGGAAATGTCACCAGCCCGCAGCTAGATCGTGATGTGCATGTTAATGCAGGGCTCCAGTATGGCTCACACGGCTTCCTGGGTGCAGTTGGACTGAGACGTTGCCTGGCCATTTTTCAATTCAAAGTGGAGGAATGATTGCCAAGAAGTATAATTACTGCCCAGGGCTGGTGATTGTAACTAATATGACTACATGGATTGGATTATTTATAATCCGATTAATTATTTTGAAGTCAACCAGGAAATATAGATTAGGAATCAAAAGACCCAGATACTCGTTCAGTTCCATCTCTTAGGACCATTTTGACTTTGGGCCAGTCAGTGGACCATCATGAACATCCATTTCGTCTTCCGCAAAATGGGAACATTTTACAAGATAAAAAGTCAATTTATCTTATGGATAGGTAATGTTTATGAAAGCTTTTAGGAAACTCCTGAGACCTATGTTATAATAACAAATCATGACAATCATTTCAGAGAACTCTAACACTTGCTTTACTTTGTGGTATCGACTGACTCATTTTGGGGGTTGCATGATTTAGCAAATAAAAATACAGGATGCCCAGTCAAATTCGAATTCCAGATAAACAATGAATGAATAATTAGCATAAGTACATCCTGTGTCATATTTGGAAAACGCTTATATATAATTTATTTACCGTTTATGTGAAATTCAAACTTAACCGACCATTTCTATTTAACCCATATTCATCTTCTATTCAACACTGCTTTTTGGCTGGAATAACATGTCACCTGATGAGGAATGGGAAATCCGCACATTTCCCCTCCCTAACCAAAAGATAAATTGTGCCAGGTCTTTGAACAACCACATAATCAGAGGTACTGAACCTTACTTTTCCTTTCACTTGTTTCTACAACACACCTCCATCTACCTGTGTGGTTTTAGCTAACACACGTGTGGTATGGATTACAATGGTATTAAAGCGAATGTTTTAATATTTATCAAAAATATATGCACCTTTTCCTTTAATTATGCTAATTGAGTAGTACTAATTAGTACTAATGCCTGATAGAGACATTTCTATGGGTTAGGTTATATGTGATGCCCCAGATTCCTCTTAATCTTGGGGATGGTGAAGTCTATCCCTGTCGGCCTCTCCTCTTATCCAAAGATCAATTAAGGGCTAAAAGCTTGAATGCAAAAGATGAGCCAAGAATTACAATTTTGCCAAGACTCTATTAACAGCTAAAATATATTATAAAACTTATAGTGAAGCATCTCTCTTTTTAAAAAGGGAGGGAGGAAGGACTACACATTTTGTTTAGAAGACATTTATAAGAAGATTTATAGATCTGTTCTAGAAGACAGAAACAATGAAAAAATTGCTCATCTGTATAGAAAACAGACTTATTTTAAAGTCTCTTTAGTGTTGTCACCAGATGAAAAAGAAAAAGAGAGATATACATTGTGAGGATAAGAGAGAGACCCAACGAGGTTTGGGAGAGGATCACCCCACTTGAAAAGAAGATGACTCAGTTAATTTGAACCTAGCGTTCGGTGATTTTGCAAGCAGAATGGTCTAGAGTCATATTCTAGAGGAGGGAACAGCATAAGTACAGCATGAAGAATAAGCAAGATGTCACAGGCAACTATGTTAGGTCCACTCGAGTGGGAAGCTGGAACAGGCTGACAGAATGTCTTCTCAGGAGGACTTTAATTAGGATTTAGTCTCATACACTGACATGATACATGAGCAAGTCTATGTGATTTTTAACACTTAATATCCACCTGTGCTGATCTTGGCAACGTGTTGTGGTAGAAAGAAGTCAAGAAGTTAGACACTCTTAATTCTAGTCTCAGACTTTATAAAGTCATGCATATCATTTTATCTTTTTGGATCTTCATTTCTCCGTTTTGTAAAATGAGGCTATTTATGAAGACTTACCTAGTGCATTGCCCCTCCATAGCCCCAAACTCCTCATTCAGACTATGTGATTCCCATTTGTAGTGATCACCCTATTCCTGAGTCCACATCCCATTCCCAACCTCAGAGAATGGGAGCAAGGATGCCTGATAGAGAGTACTACACCCTACCCACTACGAAGAAGGCAATTTTTAACCATTAAAGGGGCCAGGAGAAAGTGGGCTACCCAGTGGAATGTTCATCAGGACCCTCATAACATTTTAGCTGTCTGCTTGCTGGCAATGCTACAGAGATTTGTGCATTTGGTAAAGCAGTTGGACCAGACAAACCTTAAGTTCGAGACTCTGTCAAGTCTCTGATGGTTGCTCCTACTCTCTGAAACATGTTTTGTTTAGGTTTGGTGTTTTTTATGTTCTCCTTGACTAAGCCCTTGCCCTAAACTCTAACTCTAACCCTAACCTCCAATTTACCAATAANGAGTCTCTGATGGTTGCTCCTACTCTCTGAAACGTGTTTTGTTTAGGTTTGGTGTTTTTATGTTCTCCTTGACTAAGCCCTTGCCCTAAACTCTAACTCTAACCCTAACCTCCAATTTACCAATAATTGCTCTGTAATCTCAGATTCCTTGTAAGTCAGTTTCTTATTGTGGAACTCTCTGATGGTGGGAGCTGGCATGTCATAGAGAAGCCTCGTGGACCTCCAGCCATCACCTAGCTTGCTCCTGCTGGAATGGACACCTTACATGTAACACCTGTTGTTGACATGCCCTGTGCATCCCGCGGTAGGGAAGGAGGGCTGGTGGGCAGACTTTGGAGTCACTGAGAACTGTCCTTCCAACTCTGCTCCATCACTTATCTGCTATGTGACAAAAGATCATTTCTTTTCTCTGACATGACTCATTCTCTCAGTGTAAAAATAGATAACATGGTTTTACTCAGATGGTTAGCACACGTATTAACAAAGCCAAGCCTAGCACATAGAAGCAACTGGATTGATACCATTCTTCACCTCTTTTATGGACATCCTTACTTTCTACTCCTTCACAGAGGACTCAGCCTTGAATTACGGCTCATCTGTCTTTCACCCAGCCTACAAAACCAGATTAATTCTTTGTCCATCTTTCCATGTTTGATCTGTGTCAAGATCACAAAAACCCAACCAACGTAACCTAAGGATAAATTGCATATATAAACTTAAGTCCCATGACCTTTCCATAGCTCTGATCCTGTGTTTTATTTTCATGTGAATACTGCTTTCTAGTATTGAGCATCCAGTGCTTTGGTCCCAGGTGTAAATATATCCTTGAACTCGGTGCCACTACCGCGTTCTCATAAACCTGAGCCTTCCAAGAGCAGGATGGGTCCAGAAGCAAGCCAAATCCGTCCTTCTGCTGAGTTAGCAACTTTTGTCTTGCTAAGTGCTCATCTTCATTACTTTCTCCTCAGTGCATCCGCTTGATTGTTGAAACTGTAAATTTTGTACCTCTCTTCTTTAGTGACATTATTTTTCTGGACTAGAAAAATCCTGTTTAGTCTTTCACAGTCAATCAAGCGTAAAACAATGGCTTTCAACCATTAAAATAATGGTTACTATTAATTTTTAGATATTTTTCTTCATGGGCATAGCATTGTGATAAGTTATTTAAAGAAATCCCTGACAAGGTGAATAGCCATCCATGAGACATGCACACTGTATAGAAACTAAAGAGGTAATTGAGTGGTAATGAAAGAGTTATGAATTTCTGAATCGCTCATCTGGTGTGTTCACAGAGCATTGCTTTCCATATTAATTTAGGGATATAATCTACTAAGCACACTTCTGAGACTAAAACCTGTGATTTGGGAAACATGTGACTAATCCTCTCACATGCAAATAAACACATGTGCAGTGATTGGAAATAGTGTCTCGCAGCAGCGGGGACCAGTCTGTGGAGTCCTCAGAGCACTAAGCATTGTTATGCCATTCTGGTGGGAGACCATCTCTGTTTGCTGAGCCTGAGACTTGCTTAGTACAGAACCATGGATCAGACATTCAGCTCTGACCCTTACTAAAGGCACACTTTTGGCCCTCCTAGCAAACTGTTTAGTTTTTACCATTTCCACCCCAAGTGATGGAGGAAAGCACAGATGATCTAGGAATTATAATTTGTTAGTTGGTTTGGACAAGATAACTATACAGCTAAACACAAATTCAGAAGCTCACAAAATTGTTGTTGATACTGACCTTCTTGGTCAGTAGTTCACAAACTACTAGTTGTTAAATATCTGGGCATTTTGTCCCCTTCTTAACTTTAGGATCCTGACAGACAACTTTCTTCTGTCCTAGTTCCGCATACCCATGATGCAGAGAATGATGTTTGGCAAACAGTAAACCCTTAAGAAATGCAAAATCAATGAGAGATGAAAGGTCTTGTTTGTATAATGCTGTCCAATCTGGGCTAGATGATGTTTTCTCTACACTCAAAATTGTCTATTTCAAGCATATGACTGTATTAATCTATTCAGAATGTGTAGTAACTGATTTGGAATAAGCTATTTCAACTGTAATATCTAAACCTGAACTGGAGATTCTTTGCCAACCTGATGAAAGACAAAGGCTTTATTTCAATACTAATAACAATAAAGATTAATTTCTGCTGATCAGGAGGATCAAGGGGGGGAAGCATATATACTGATTATTTATCACTTTCGATTGGCAAATACAATAATACAATGTTAATGGTTTTACACATCTTACCTCATTTCATTTCCTCTAATCAGTTAGAAGAGAAACTGAGGCTCAAAGAAGTTGAGTAGCTTGCCCAAAGTTGAAAAGTTAATAAACAGATCCAGCATTGGAATTATTATAAAGTGGCTCCAAAGTCTATTTGCTTTCCTGGTAGTTAAAGTGAATTTGGGTCTATTGACTAGTCCAGATTGTGCAACATTATACAAGCAAGACAGTTCATCATTTATTGACATGCAAGTATTTTCTAAGGGCTTACTTTTTGCCAAGCAACATTTGGTGCACAACAGATATGCAGAACTTGGAGGGTAGAAAATTATCTCAAGACCCTAAATTCATAGAAGGAATAATGTACACAGGTATTTATGAGTTTATGAACTACTGACTCACTTGGTGTACTTGAATAAAATATCAATTTCAAAAATGTATCGGATACCTTTATTTTATATTTTAAAAAGTGTGCCAGACCATAAATCCATTTAAAATTTATCTTTGTACCCCAATCATCAAAATCAGCCAAGGAATTCCAATTCTTTAGAATTAACAAAGAAACCTACAAGGAATTCAGACGAACTAAAGGACAGCAGACTTTTGGTCTACCAGAACACACTGCGCGAGCAGAACATAGCTTCAAGTGCATACACTCGTTCCACACAAAGCATTCCACCGGGGCCACTTTCAATACCGTCAATAAGAAGTGTCCTGGCATTTATGTTCCACTTACTTGAAGTCAATGACTGTTTTTGGAGGTGTGAAATATATAAACTAATTTAATCCTCACAATAATCCCATTATTACCATACCGTGGAATAAAAGCTAAGGCCCAGAGCTAGCATGTGGCGAACTGAGGAATTAAACCCTGTAGTCTGGCTGTGGAGTCCACACTCTGGTGATTTTTGAATGAAGAGCTGAGGTGGATTAGCAAGGGAAAGCATGGTGGAAAGAGGCCCCTCGCGCCCCATGGAGCAGCCACACACCCGTGTTCCGTATGCATCAGAGGCTTCTTCCCACCCCAGCGTCTATGAATGTAATTCACGTTACCTGATTAAAAGAAACTAGGTTTCAATAGTTTCAGGAGAATAATTTGATAAAGTGTAGTGTCTATTTATATTTGTTTTAAATCTTAACAAATAAAGAATATAGACAATATCTTTAATCTGGCAAAATATACCTACTAAAAATCTATAGTAAACATTACCTTTCATACTGAGATCTAGAAGAATTCATTTTTCAAGGCAGGAACAAGGCAAGAATGCCTACTACCAGGCTGCTATTTAACACTGTACTGGTGGTTCTGGCCAGGGTGGTAGGTCAAGAAAACAATAGAAGTCAAAATATTAGAAAGATTATGTTATTCTTAAGAAGAAAGCCAAAAAGATACCATGGATGAATTATTAAATTTGATTTTAAAATAGTTAATTAGAAAGCATGAAGTCAGTATGTATCAGTCATGATTGAGTCAGGGAACGATGGGTATTAAGGAGGGCACGTGTTGTGATGAGCACTGCGTGTTAAACGCAACTAATGAATCATTGAACACTACATCAAAAACTAATGATGTGCTATATAGTGTCTAACTGAACATAATAATTAATTAATTAATTAATTAATTAAAAAATGAATCCAGGAATGAGAAACTGCTCTGGGTATTTCAAACAGAAAATGGCTTAATTCAGGGACTAGAGGCTATATTCATTTCCCGTGGCTTCCATAACAAATTACCTCAAACTAAGTGGCTTAAAACTATTGGAATTTATTTATTTATTTATTTATTTATTTATTTATTTATTTATTTTATTTGCAGTTCTGGAAGCCATACATCCAAAATCAAGTTGTCAGCAGGGCCCTGTTCCCTCTGAAGATTCTAGGAAGAGTCCATCCTTGCCTATTCTGACTTGTGGTGGTGTTGGAGATCCTAGGCATTCTTTGCTCTAGATGCATCCCTCCAGTCTCTGCCTCTGTCTTCACGTGGTCTTCCTGTGTGCCTCTGTCTGTCTCTGTGTTTCTTTTCCTCTTCTTATAAAGACGCTAGTCATATTGGATTTAGGCCCACCCCACTCCATGTGACCTCATCTTAATTAATTACACCTACAAAGACCCTATTTCTAAATAAAGACCCATCCACAGGTACCAGAGATTAGGATATGACCATATCTTTTCGCAAGACATAGTTTAACGGACTGCAGAGGCTCATGAAGGCATTGGAAGGATTGTGGAACACAGATCAGGGAAGCCGTTTCTGGGTTATGGAAACTGGAAATTGATGTGGACAATCTTAGCCACATGAAGCACCAAAGTGAGTGAATTTCTGATGGATACCCAGATGCTCATATCTGCTGACAAAGACTACATGACAGCCTATGTCTTTTATGGAAGCAAGTGATGAATTTGCTTCTCTTATATCCAGATGACTCACTCCCATGCACAGAATCTCACCCAGTCAGCTTCTGGCAAAGAATAATGGGATATCTGGCTTCTAGATTTTCAGACTCTGTATTAACTTAGAATGTTGCAGATGATGATAAATATCAGTGGACAATATTAAGCATAATTTACAAAATCAATTGAATTTCTATTTATCAGCTGCAAACATAAAAATCAATTTAAAATTTAAAAAAAGCACTCATTGTAGCAATATATCTAAAACCCAAAAATATTTTTTAAATCTATGTAGTACATTTACAGAGAATATATAAAAATTTATTGAAATTCAATAACTTATTGAATTTTAAAAAGATAATTACAGTTCTCAAAAGATATATATTGATTCATATGAATGTTCATGGAAGCAACATTTCTAATAAAAAAAATTGAACACAACCCCAATATCTAATAACAAGAATAGAATTAAATAGATTATGGTACAAGTATTCTACAGTGTTGAAAATACTGATTTATAGCCATATGTAACAAACATATTGAATCTTATAATCTTAATAATGAGTGAAAAAACAGGTTGCATGACGGTACGTGTAACATGGTGCCAGTTTGTAATAATCGAAAACGAGTAAAGGAAATAAAATATTTTTAAATAAAATATAAATATGTATCCAAACTTGTTTTAAAAGAAAAAGAAATAATTTACACAGAATTGAAGCTATTCATTATTTCCAGGACAAGTGGAAGGGTGAGATCTGGGTGACTTGTCAGTGCTGCTATCTTCCGGTTCTTAGACCAATTGATGAAGTCAGGAGTGTTTATTTTATTAATGTGTTTTATAAATTATAATGCTACATATATTGAAGCCATAAACTATTAAATAGTATATATATTTTTATGAAATGAAAGAATAAATGAATTAGTGAATAAAAATAGAAGTTATATTTCCCTCCACATGACAACGGTCACAGTAAATACTTCACTTAAGATTCCATTTGTCTAGGAGCTTCGATTTTAGTCAAGGAAAAAAGAGATAATGTGAACTGTCTAGATTCAGTCTAGTTGAAGTGCTACAGGAGCAAGACAAATATCAGAAGTTATGCTGAGGGGCGCCTGGGTGGCACAGCGGTTAAGCATCTGCCTTCGGCTCAGGGCGTGATCCCGGCGTTATGGGATCGAGCCCCACATCAGGCTCCTCCGCTAGGAGCCTGCTTCTTCCTCTCCCACTCCCCCTGCTTGTGTTCCCTCTCTTGCTGGCTGTCTCTATCTCTGTCGAATAAATAAATAATTAAAAAAAAAAAGAAGTTATGCTGAAATATGCAAAAAAAAAAAACAAGGAGGGGGAGGGACAGAGGAGGGGAAGATGGATAATGTGATTTATCTGCTTATGTTTCTCCAGCATAATAGTAATTAAATGCATGCTTATTCTTAAAGGCAGAGTCTTTCTCCCCTTACATATTCAGTAACATGAAGCAGAGCCTAAAAGTTTTTAATTAAGCATGCAAATAGTAATAAAAGCCCTATCATAATTACTAGCTAATTAAATGTATAAATATGTAAGTTAACAACAAATATATTTGGTAACACAACACTGACTCATGTATTTTTTTATCTTATCAACCTTTATTGGCCATCACTGTGCCAGGCACCTGGTTAAGAATGAGGTTACATAAGGAAGAAATAGCCTCAACTTTTGCAGGTGTCTTAGTCAAGAGGGAATCCAGATAAATATAAATATTTAAGAACCCCGTGTGGCATGTGCTGTAAGAGGGGTATTATCTAGAAAAGGCCATGGGTGCAACAAAGATGGAACCACTCTCTATGTTGGGGGAAGGAGACAAAAGCTCCTGAGGAAAGATAATGTTGAAGTGGCTTGAAGGCAGCACAGGACTTTTTCAAATAGAGAGAAAAGGGAAGAGAATGGTGGGTTGCATGAATTCAAATAAGTGCAGATGGCAATGGTATCTGTACAACATTTAAGAAATGTTGAATGTTCAGAATACATGGAACAGATGAGGATGTGCCCTAGGTTGATGCTAGAAAGGCAAAATCAGTCTTAGCCAGATGGTGATGCTCTCTATATGGTTCACATTGGTGGGATTTTATCGGGCAAAGTTATAGGAACCACCAGGCCATTCTAAGTAGAGAAGTAACAGCACCATGCATGTTTACCCAGAAGGATGACTATCCCCCACCGCCATAGTAGGGAGATAAATCACAGAGAGAAGGAACTAAGGCAAAGACAGCATTTATTACAACAATAAAGAGGGATGAATATTTCAGTAGGAGAAATGAGCAGCAGGAGACAATTAGACAGAGGGAAACAAACACACGAGATCGTGGGAGTCTGCCAGGGTATGGGAAATGGGAAGCATCACACCTGACCTCACCATCTGCAGCTGAATAGCGATGCCATTCACCAGCACCACAGGTCAGTCCCCAGGGAGGCAGACTCCAGGATGGCCTTGCACATGCAAGAAGGTTATTGTGCAAAGCACCTGGGATCTGTCCCAGTGGGGGAGGGAGTAACGGAAGCAGGATGGGGTCCAGAGAGAAGTCCATCTCCCAGCAAAGTCCTACAGGGGGTAGCAGCTTAGGATGTCCTGCAGAGTTTGTCCTCCATTAGGGCATTGCCTTCCAAAAGTATGAGAAATAATTATTTATAACCTATATTTTTATACCCAGCTGGAATATGGATTAATCACGGAAATTACAATAAAGACTTCTTTTACAATAAAGGTTCACAGCTGCTCAAGAATCTTAAATATCATGCTGAAAGAAGATATAGTCCACCAAAATGAGAAAATGAAGTCAAAGTGACACGAAATGTAGAGAATATAGATATAGCCCAGAAAAGACAATGGAAAGCCCAGAAAGGCAGTGAAGAGAAACCTCCCACCACAGCCGTGTAGCCGGCCTACAGGAGAACAGGCTATAAGGCTGACATGATATTTAAGGAATGGCATTTATGAAATGAGGTTCACTTGAAAAATCTGAACATAGTAAGATATTTACATTTCTAGTACTGAATTGGGTTAAATTAAATAATGGCTGGCAAAAAGAAAAAACTAAGCGAAAAGCTAAGTAAATAAATAATTATTGACTTCCAGGAGAGCAAAACACATTGTACAGGAAAGAAAATGAGGCTTTCATACACTACACATCCAGTTAAAATAGCATAAACATTCTCGATTCAACAAAACATTGTCATATATTAGGTTAAGGATCGGGGAAGCCAGGAGGACATAAAACCCCCCATGTCTACAGTAGGAAGTCAACAAGTAAGAATTGAAATTTATCCTACTGAGAAACAAGTGTGGACAAAAATTGACCAGCATCTTTTTTTCACACTACAAGCCTGTATGCCCTGCATGATTGTGTGTACGCATATGAAAAAGAATTGTGACAAGTTCAGAGGAGTTCTGCTAAAGTTCCAAACTTGAGAATTTTCAAGATGTAGGGACTAACCAGGCTGTGGCTCTTGGTGAAGTAAGCGGAGAGGTTGCAAGAGCAGGAGGAAAGTGTGATGAAGGACAGAACCAGGTGTGATGGGTTAAATGGTGCCTCTGTCGCAAGTCACGTCCTCATCCCCACAACCTGTGGAAGTGATTTGTATTGCTAACGATGTGATTAAATTTAGAATTTTGACAGTTTATCCCTAAATGCAATCACAGTTCTCCTTATAAGAGAGAAGCGGATAGAGCCTTGAGACAGATGTGCAGAGAAGGCTCCATGAAGACAGAGCACAGAGCTGCACTGTAAGCCAAGGACTGCTTCCCCCAACCCACCCCCCCCAGCCCGCCTGCCAGAAGCTGGAAGAGGCCAGGAGCACATTCTTCTGCAGAGCCTCTGGAGGGAATGTGGCCCTGTCAACACCTTGATTTTGGGCTTCTGGTCTCCCAAACTCTGAGAGAATACATTTTTCTTATTTTAAATTGCCAGGTTTTTGGAAATTTGGCATAGCAGCTATGGGAAACAAATCTACCAGGGAACACTCCTATTGCAAAGGTCAGGCCAAGTGATGGCAAGATAGGCATGGAAAAAGCATTTTAAATGGAGGCTATAAGGAAGCCATTGAACGCCTTTGGAGAACAGGTGCATTGGAACATTGAGAGCACGGGACAGCCAGAACGGAGCTGACTTTGGATATAAGGTAAAAATAGGGGGCACCTGGCTGGCTCAGTTGGTAGAGCATGTGATTCTTGATCTCAGGGTTGTAAGTTTGAGCCACATGTTGGGTGTAGAGATTACTTAAAAAAAAATAAAATATCAAAAAAGAAGAAAATGGGAAGCAGTGATTTCAAATTTCTGTTAACATTAAGTAAACTTATATACAGGCTGTAATGGGAATAGAAGCGAGACAGAAAATGGAGGGGACTTGCAATCCCATATGCTAAAGTCGGAATCAAACAAGCCCTATTTATGATCTCACATTAGGGACAATGTGGGGGACAAAGGGGACAGTCAGAGCACTGAGGACCGAGAACACAGATTGAAGCCCACCTGGCTTTTCCACTTCCAGCTCATGAGCCATCCTTGCCAGTTTATCTCAGCTCTGTGACCTCTAGGTCCTCATCTGTATACTGGAAGTGATAATAGCTATCCATGGATCATTAAGTTTATTAAATAAAACAACATGTATAACATGCTTGGCATACTGCCCACGACAGGGAGAGTCCTTGAACACATAAGAGTTATTATTCTCATATTGTTGTGTTGTTATTGTTAGTAGTTTTATATCCGGATAGGAATGCAGAGATACTCGATAAAAATTCACATTAACTGCCAAAGACTCGGACCCAAAGTACTATGTATTATAGATGACCCATTTCCCTAAGTTGGTAAAGCTTTTGAAAACCCAGTGCAGGTACCTGAAAGACAAAAGGAGAATTTATTACCACACAGCACTAGTGATCTACTAACCATCTCAGGTAGAAACCTCAAAATAAAATGTAACCTGTGCTTTCTCCTCGAGGAAGCAAGGGAATACCTTCCACGTATTGTGCCCGGATGTCTCTACTTTTAATGAGCACATGTACCGAAGAGCTGAGCCTTTGCCACAGCCCAGCTGTCTAACTAGAGAACTTCTCTAAGTTCTACACATATCGTCTCAGGCAGGAGAAGTGCATTTGCCAAGGGGTGGAATTGAAATATCTAAACATCCACAAGAGGTGAATAGATCGGTTTCTCTTAGTAGGTGACTCAAAATGCTTGATACCTTCAGAGATAGATTTCAGCATTGCACATGTATTACCGTTCCTTTGTGAACTCCTGACAGTTTTTAGCCTGGAAAAGAGCAGACTTAGAGAAAACATGACAAGGTGTTCACACACCTAATGGGCTGTCAGGTAGGAGATGGGTTATACTCACATTGTATGGCTATAGGTGGAAGTACCTCGAAGAGTTGAAGGGACGTTTTCCAAAAGAGGGAGGAAAAGAGTGTCTATGTATTGCAGATTTCTGGGTGAACACAGGACATAATGGGGCTCCCGGTATGGGAGCACGTTTGGTCTTGTAACAGCCCCGACTCTTTCAGCTGCCATTGATAGACATCAAACTCAACCTAACTAAGCAAGAAAGGACATGTGTTTATTCACAGAACCAGTAAAAGTCTAATGGTATGCAGGCTTCAAATACAACTAGATTTAGGGGCTCAAATAAGCCCACCCTGGAGAACAGTGGCCATCCCCAGACCATCTGTGCAGACAAAGAAACCTGTGGACGCCCGAGGGCTGCTGTGAAGACCACAAGAACATCGGACGGTGCTCTGAAGATAAAGAGTGGCATTGGGTTTCCAACTCAACTTGGCATAATCATCATCTAGAATGATGTGGCAGACACACGTACATGGGCCCTGCCCTCAACTGCTAATTCACTGGTCTCCGAATCCCACCAGGGAATCTGCATTTTGAACAAATGTCCTTTCTTGTCTTGTAGAACTGTGTGAGTGTTGAATGTCATGGAAAGGTTAATCATTTATCTATGCCACAGTGAATTTACCAGAGTGAAATCTAAGTGAATTTGCCAAGATCGTGGAAAGAATTAATGGCAGAGCCAAGAGGCAGATCTCCTGAACTCCAAGCTGGAGTCCTTTCCAGTGCTGTATACTGTGTTCTCACACAGCATGTGTGTGTAGACAAGTGTGTATGTGCATATGTGCATTTACACATATGTGCACGTCTGTGTGTATATACATGTATGTGTGTGTGTGTATGCATGTTTCTTTTACCCAATTTCAGTTCTAAAGTTCATGGTCACACACCAGTTATCCAGGACTATATAAGAATC
The DNA here is from genome assembly GCF_002007445.2 of Ailuropoda melanoleuca. Lineage (NCBI taxonomy): Eukaryota > Metazoa > Chordata > Mammalia > Carnivora > Ursidae > Ailuropoda > Ailuropoda melanoleuca. The sequence continues at coordinate 140,246,481 of NC_048221.1, read as the reverse complement.
GTCCATCTCCTCCCGACTTGCTGTTTGAGGCAGCTTTCCGGGGCCTCCCTGTAACGCCGCTCACCCCTGCAGGGACACCTAAACGAAACTTCCAAGCACCAGCGTTGACGGTGAACCAGACAGCGTGCTTTCGGTTACACACAGCATAAAAACCTACTTGACCTGGCTTGAATAATAAATAGGGGCACCTGGGTGGCGCAGTCGTTAAGCGTCTGCCTTCGGCTCAGGGCGTGATCCTGGCGTTCTGGGATCGAGCCCCACATCAGGCCTCCGCTGGAAGCCTGCTTCTTCCTCTCCCACTCTCCTGGCTTGTGTTCCCTCTCTCACTGCCTGTCTCTCTCTGTTAAATAGATAAATAAAATCTTTAAAAAAAAAAGAATAATAAATAATCTACTAGCCTTTGTATCCAAAGACACAGCTGGTTTCAGGCAAAGGTCAAAGGTCAAATCAAGTCATTAGAACCTGATTGTCTCTCAAACTTTTAGATCTGCTCTGTCCACTCCGGTCTCTCGTCTTACTGCCCCAAGGTGATGGTCATGGCTCCTGACGCTCCGTGTCCCTGGATTTCAGACTCACATGTCCCCATCTCTGAACCAATCACTGTGTCTGGGATGCTGCTTACCGGCTTGGAAGACGTGGCCCCTTCCCCACCACCGGGCTCATTCCCATCAGCATCTGTGAGGACACACGGTTGTCCGGAGGAGAAATGTGAACCAGGGTGTTCTGTTCAAGGAAGAGGGGCTTTAGGCTTTTAAGGACAGTAAAAACGCATCATTTACATCGAAGAGTTATGAGTATCTTATTAACTATTTCTTCAAAACATACAGTACAGATGTCTCTGCAAATAGAGAGGGTTTGAGTGTAAAGATCGTCAGACAACTAACACTACTGGTACATTTCAATTGCGTTTAATACGCCCATCCTGGGAGGCAGCCCCTTCTCTGCAGTACAGCCAACATAAAGCACGCCGCTTGCTATGTAGAGGTGAGGTTCCAATCCCGGCGTTCTGATTCTAAATGCGAAGTGTTGACCTCCCTGCTAAGTTTGTTCTTGAGCCCTTAAAATCCTACACAGCTCGCAGGGAGACACGTAACGTTTACTCATTTATTAACTATTTCTTCAAAACATACAGTACAGATGTCTCTGCAAATCGAGAGGGTTTGAGTGTAAAGATCGTCAGACAACTAACACTACTGGTACATTTCAATTGAGTTTAATACGCCCATCCTGGGAGGCAGCCCCTTCTCTGCAGTACAGCCAACATAAAGCACACCGCTTGCTATGTAGAGGTGAGGTTCCAATCCCGGCGTTCTGATTCTAAATGCGAAGTGTTGACTTCCCTGCTAAGTTTGTTCTTGAGCCCTTAAAATCCTACACAGCTCGCAGGGAGACACGTAACGTTTACTCATGAAAACTACAAGCCTTTCTTCTGCAGGAAGCCTCCTCCCCCACCCCCGAAGGGCTGAATCAGACAAGGATACCCCTGGGGACCAAGCTCTGAACACCCTTCCCTTAGACACAGCCTGCTCTCCTAGCGGGGGTTCTGCGCTTCCGGCACAGATCCTTGTGGCAAACAACGGAAGGCCATTCTGGATGATTTCAGCGGAGGATGTAGGAGAAGGGCCATGGCGGGAGCGAGAGAACCCGGCCCAGAGCTAAGCCAACAGTCCCAGTGTCAAACTCTGATGCAGAAACCAGTCAGCCGAGGAAAGCAAAGTCCCCACCACGGAGCCAGAAATGTTACTCTTCAGTTCCATAGTTGCATCTAGTATACAGTTCTGCTAAAACTGGCAGAGAGAGAACCCTCTGTGGTGCCCACATCTGTGGCGCCAGGTGCTTAAGTAAGTGCCCTGTGCCCTGTGTGGCATCTGGGTGCCTGGGGCTGGGGTCAGAGCTCAGTGCCAGGGTCTCCCTGCTCCCCACTTTGGGGGGAGTGCTCTGCCCGTCTTCACGCACAGGTGAAATTCACAAACACAGGAAGGGGTTCAGATGCAAGTGGCAAATGGGATGATAAATGTCCATCCCAGGCCCTTTTCTTTTAATCTTTAAGATGGATTTTTTTCCCTGGAGGCTCTCAGTTCTCCTTGGAAATAGACCCCTGTGGCCGCTAATCAGACGAGGGCCTGAGGCCAGGGCTGGACCGCAGCCTGAATAATTGCAAAGACTGAAGACCGATTTCCACTATTTCTGAAAGCCATTTGGAAATGACTCGAAAGCTGCATACTTAAAGCAAATAAAGGCTCGGCTGTCGGTGTGCTTTATTTTGTGTTTTTACTAGAAGGACATCGATTTGATGTGGTTTGTTAGCAGATCCTATCCAGAGGCTCTGACTTGTACATAGATATGTTTGATCCAAAGAGAGAGAGAGAGAGACTTTTGACTTATTACCTAACATGAGAGATTGGTTAATACGCAGTCCGCCTGGACGCCTGTGGAGAAATGTAGGCCCGCTGCAAATTATTCACCGAATAAATAAATACTTTTGTACATTGTATAATGAGGTAAAACGAAAAGGCTGTGAATGGTGGGAAAGGTGAGGACCGTCTCCTCGCCCACGGACAGACCAGCGCACCAGGACAGTTATGCCTGGAAGAAACCAGCCTGGCGCCTTGGAATTTAGGACCCCGTCTGTTTTGCTTCGGGCAAACACTGCGTTTGCAAAAGAAACGAGCTAGCATGTCCCTTCCTCTCCTGGCCAGGCACACCAACAGCCCACTGAGGAGGTCCTAAGCGACGCCCTGACTTCACTTTCCTAGAGCATTTGAGACAAGGAAGTCTCCCCAGTTCTCCTGTAAACTGCAAGAGGCCCCTCGCTTTCCCCGAGGCAGGTGGGGTGGCGTGGGGACAACCCGTGCGGGCGGGCTCCGAGTCAGTGAGGCCAAACATGACTGCACTGTTTTCACCTCCTTCCGGTGAAGGGCACAGGAAACTGCTCCCCGTCTTGCCCCGCAAGAGGAAAGCCAAGCGTGGTCCTGTGGCAGCAGCGGGAGAAGGGGAGCCTGAGACAGGGCGGGGAGAGAACTTGTCTCTGCTCTCCTTGTCACCCAGGAAGCCAACATTAATGTTAAGTGGTAAGGTTTCGGAGCAGGGCCGCACTAATCTGCTTTTTCACCACCTCAAAGCATCTTGCGGTGTCGTCCAAAGTGTAATATTTAATTTTGTGGTTTCCCCCAAACAAAAATTTAATCCATTTTTAAGGAGACACAAACCCAAGTAAAGTTCAGTAGAGGCCGGTGACAGCAGTTGACAAAACTCCTTGCCACCAAGAGGAGGCTTGAAGACCGAGTCACAGGGACGGACTTCTCTCTGGCAAGCTCTGAGGAGGGGAGGGAAGCCAGAGGCAGGGAAACAGAGAAGCAGCATTTGCAAGGCTCCTACCGAGGCCAGACCAACACTGTTCCTCTTCACCTGCACAGTGACCCCGAGAGGCAAGTGTCACCTTAGCAGTAAGTGGAGAGAGGTTCTGGCCAAAAATACACGTGAAAACTGCTAAGCTCTGCATTCTAGAGATTTTCATGTAAGAGAAGCATTTCCACAACATCTAGTAAAATCCCTGCATTGAGTGGGAGACTCCATGAGAGACTTCAGGAAGGTCCCACGGTCATCAGTGTGCAGCCCGAGAAGGCGAGGGGGTCCCAGCTACTTAGAGAAGAATGAGCAGCTCTCATGGTTCTAGACGGGTTGAAAAACAACAAATACTGAGTCACCAAGGATTGACCCCACAAAGCTGCAATGAAGTCATACGTGTATGCCAACTTCACAAGTCACATGATTTATTAAAAAATGGACCCATTAGGAAGTTCATTTGCTTGCGACTTGACAAGTCTAAGGAAGACACGTGTTGTCTTTCTACTTGTGTACGATGACCTTAGGCTGGATTCGTGTAAATAATAGAGATATCTCTAATGTCTTCCTTTAACCATGTGGGAGAATGCAGACCAGTTTGAGCAGTACAGACTGCCAGTCACCTCTCTGAAACCACGCTCCTCTCTCCAGTAGCTTGAACATTAAAACCTGCCATCCACCATCGTCTTGAGGAAGACGCAGTGGTGCCCGAGATATGCTCAATAAACGTTAACCAGTATTACCAGTACCACCTAGCCGCAGGGTTGGCTGGCTCACTTATCAGAGGAGATTTCGATAAATCCATCAACTCTGGGGGTGTGTATCCAGTTTTGTCAAAATAGCTTTCGCGCGTGAGTCCTGTTAATGCAACTGCTTTGTTGGGGCTTCGGTAATGACCGCAATTTATTCCTGCAACCTTGTGGAGGTATTAAAATATTCTCTAGAAAAAATATTATCTGAACTGTGGGGATTATGGTCAGTGGTAAAATACCCGATGCAAATAGGTAACAGGAAACATAGCGCCGCGATACACACCGGTATTTATGCATAATGGTCATCCTAATAAGTACGCCTGATGGCATGCAGCAAAGTACAGGCCCAAGAGCCTAGCAAAGGGATGTTTGCAAATGCTGGTCTGGGCATCGGTGGAGAGGCCTCTATGAGCACACCAAGCCCCGGTTCTGTATCATCTTGCACGGAACCGGGCTATGGGGTCTTCACTCTCCCTGGCAGTGGTTTATAACCACGTGCTGAGTTTGGCCGATGAACTTTGAGGGACAATGGCATGTACTCACTCAAGCAGGGCCCCTAGACACCTCCCCCCTGACCCTCCACCATCCCTTCAACTTTCCTAAGCTACAGGGGAAGGAAAAGGATTCAGAGAACATGAAAGAAGGGGAGCCACAAGATGGAATGCCCTAAAGACTGGGTAGGCTGCCTCTTCTGTTGATCCAATGCCGGGTCTTACATAATCAAAGCGGGTCACCTGTTGTGCGAGGCCACTGACATGTGTCTGTTAGCCTCCACGTCCAAGGCGGACATTAACTCCTCGAAGTGGCCTTCTGACATAAAAGTTACATACCTACTGCTTAGTAACTGGGTCGCAAGTAGTGAGGTGACTGATCCCGAAGGCCGGAAAACTGGAGATGTGAAGGTCTCTGTCGTGCAAGGCAAAGACCACGTGCTTATGTGCGTGTAGCTCCGGGGACAGTAAGTATCTACAGCCATGTCGGTTATCAGCAATCCCATGTAGCCAAGTGTCAGAGAGAGAGAAAAAAAGGGATGTGTGTGAGCTAGAATTGCCCATTTCCAAGCAAAAGGGAAAAGCGAATGCCCATAAAACGGGTTTGCAAAAGCTGACTGCTCCCAGATCTCAAACTACAAGAAAAAGATACTACTGAAAATAAATAATTTGGAGCTAACAAAAGCGCATGAAGACTCATCCATGCTGAATGATTCTGCTATTGACTCCCCACCCAAACCACTTGTTACAGGTGAGCTAAAAATAGCAATCTTAAGGGTAGAAGACAGTTAAGTAGCAACATGATAATAGTAATAATAATAAAAATAATAATATTTAGCTTTAGGTCCATGGATGTGATTATTTGTACATGGCACCAATAAGTAGGAAATAGATCAGAAGCTTACTAAGTTTTAAGGACTTTTTGGGAGCCCTAAAAGCTCTGGGAAGGTAGCAA
>NC_048221.1:140157564-140240838 GCF_002007445.2 Ailuropoda melanoleuca | reverse complement strand
GATTCTGGGGGTCCCTCTCCCCTTCCATATGGTTTATCCTATTTAGAAGAGTCTACACCGCAGAGCAGTTCCCACCCTGGAGTCTTAGCACGCCTTGTAACCATATTGCAAGGTCAACATATCACCGCTGATATTTTAGAAGTGAGTGAGAGAGAGAGAGAGAGAGAAGGACTAAGTAACCAACATGACAAAGCTAGGAACTGAGAGGCAAGCCCCAGCCTATAAGCCACAGACAAGCCACCCCTCGCCCCTCACCTGGCCGCTGTACAACCTTGTGCCGATGGCGAGGGGGTGCTCACATTGATCAGAAGCCTTGATTGGCAGTTACATAGTCTTGGATGAATAAAACATGGGATAACGAAGGTATTCTTTTTAAATGCCGTTGAATAGATGAAGTATTTCAAATAAGGAGCATCTGAGGAAAACGCAAGGCGGCCTCACTGGTGGCAGGTTCAGAGCCTTCTCGTCCAGTCGGCATTGGCCATAAAAGTGTCCACCAAACAATCAAGGGAGGAAAGCAAGAAATCCATGTCAGAAAAATTTGGGTTTAAAAGTGGTGGCTGAAACTCAGAACACATAACAGGATCGCCAACTGTCCTTAGACCCTTTCCATGCAGCCTGTTCATTTCTGCACTGGCACAATCTCCACGGCGGGTTCGTCTGACTCTCTGTCGCAAACTGTGGACAGATCCAGGGAACATGTGTGTTGTTTTTTCTCCATTCTAGGTATGTACTTCATTCCAGTTCTTCAACTATTTACAGAAGAACTCAACAAATTTTAATCTATCAGAAACTATATCAAAAAATGTTCTTTCTGGGGCGCCTGGGTGGCACAGCGGTTAAGCATCTGCCTTCGGCTCAGGGCGTGATCCCGGCGTTATGGGATCGAGCCCCACATCAGGCTCCTCCGCTATGAGCCTGCTTCTTCCTCTCCCACTCCCCCTGCTTGTGTTCCCTCTCTCACTGACTGTCTCTATCTCTGTCGAATAAATAAATAAAATCTTTTTAAAAAAATGTTCTTTCTTAGGTAATATCACAGCTACAGTCCGTTGGTCTCTTCTGAGAATATTTAGGTCAAAATAAATCAACTTTTTTATTACTATGTTCTTGTATTCTAATAGATTTTAANTAAAAAAATGTTCTTTCTTAGGTAATATCACAGCTACAGTCCATTGGTCTCTTCTGAGAATATTTAGGTCAAAATAAATCAACTTTTTTATTACTATGTTCTTGTATTCTAATAGATTTTAATAGTGTCCTGCTATCCCTAGAATTCCATCAATTGTCCTACTTGTCAGTGTGAATTATTTCTGGCTTAAATCTGGACAGAACAGATCTCTCACAGCTTCTGAAGGAAGGATTACAAATTGAACTATTTCCAGACAAAGATATGTATTTGGATTATAGCTTGTGACAAAAACCCTCCTAGTGAAACATTGCTGTGATTTGTCATAACTGAGATCACACACACCAAGCTATTGGGGGAGAGTCTCCCACAATTCGGGAAGACACAGAGTCCAAAAAAAGAAGAAGAAGAAAGAAAGAGAAAAAGCATGCTTTCCAATGAATCGTGTGACATTGTTTCACTTTTCAGTTTTGAAACCTTCAAGATTTGGGGATATTTGTCATTAATTCTATGCCATAAATGATGTCAAAATACTGGCACCCTGCCACCCCAGGGCCACCTGGTGATCACATCAGCTCTCAAGGACAAGACAAGGAGAACATGTTCCCTGACCACCCAGCCCCAGGACAAAAGAGACATCTGACGGTGGTCATGCTGGGACCAGAAGCTGCGGGGCCATGTGCAAGCAGGCTACTGGCTGCACACCCCTTGCAGTAAACAGCCCACAGCAGAAACCCCACCTGTAGCTAATTATAACTTCGGCATGCAGGCATGAGGTATTTATTTACTAATCTGTGCTTCACAAAATGCTAACCAAATGCAGTATTTTTATGTCCTGGTGTCTCTCTGACATTAAAAAAAAAAAAAAGGCAGCATAGCAAGAAGGAAGGAAAAAAGTGTAAAAAGTGTGTCAGGAGGAGAGACTCAGAACCTGTCCCTTTGTTCATTTGTGAATTTGTGAATACGTGTTTCAGGAAAGAGACATTTCTCGGGTGATTTTCTGTGTCTTCAAATACCATGTCCTATAAAGTCAACTCAGACAATCTCTTTATACCTGCCATTGCCCATTTGCCTCTCTGACCACCTAGTTTTCAGGTGTGATACCGCATTGCTGTAGGGGCCAAGACGAGAGCTTGCCTGTGTAACCGCAGCTCCTCCCTTACCAACAAGACAATCTTGGTTAAGCTACTTACTTTCCCTTCCTCAGATTTCTTATCTCGACAATGGGCCTGGAGTACCAGGTGCCCTTAGGAGGCCATTGTCTGGGGATGCATGAAACCCCACCGGTACACAGAGCTCAGCTGCACCCCCGCAGCCCCGTTCCTTGAGGTCTGTGCTGCATTCCCAATCGGGGTCCCAAGGCTGGAAGTCTGTGCAACAGTCCAGTACTGTGTGGACAATCCACATTTTCCTTGTCACTGTCACATTTGCCAGCATACACAGAGCACAGGCCTCCGGATAGCAGCGAGTAGCATTGTCATGTCAGACTGAAAATGCTTCTGGGGTCCTTTCTCTGAACCCAACTTCTTCTGAGCAGAAATGACAAAGCCTCCGTACCTTAAATAATAAAAGAAGCTCCAGGGAGTGGGAACAAAAATAATGCTTTAATACATCGTCCCTTGCAAGAGCTTTCAGCTTGGGTATTCTCAGAACAGCAGGGGAAAGAATACATGAATATAAAGGAATGTGGCTGGGGCCTTCAGAAATGTCGCTCTAAGAGTTAATGAGCTGGCGTCTGACTGCCAGGGGCCCGGCATGTTAATTACCCTGAGTCCACAGGAAGTCATCGATGCTGTGGTTAGACACAGGGGCCCAACTCCACTGTCACCTTCCTGTGTTGTCAGCCTGTCCAGAAAACAATCTGCCTGACTCCAGAGTAGGACAGCTTGAAAGGTCCCTTTGTTACTGGGGACTGTCCTTCTGGGACAAAGTAGCTGGTGATGCCATGAAGAAAAGCTCTTTGGTGTCCCCCATGGCAGCCCAGGCTTGCATGCTTCTTCGTGCCTGGGGAGGCATGTCGGATGCAGCTGGGTGCTGGGGCAGATCGCCTCCTGCATATCTTTACACCAGGGCTTGTTCGTGCCTGTTAGGTGCGCGCTACTCAGCAGGGCCTCCACTGCTCCTAGAAGCTGTGGATTAAAAATTCTGCTGAGTGAAAACGCAGGCTGCAACTCCAGGTCCCAAGGCACCCTCCAACTATATAATGATTCTGCTCCCCTCATCAAACTGAATTCGTAAATGGAAGTCGAGTGCAGCATAGCAGAGGGGGACAGGAATAGGTCTTCCCATGGATCTATTTTCCCCAAGTGTTTAATCAAGCCAAGTTTCCCAATCTGGGTCAGTGCAGACCTACTGTAAAGCTCTAACTGAACACTACATGTATATTTCAGCTTCCTTTTGAACAAAATTACTCTGGTCCTACCTCTCCAGGGGGGTGTTAGTCTCTACTTCCAGCCCATTCAGTCACAAATTCATTCATTCCACACAAACGTTATTGAGAGCCCACTGTACACCAGACAGTTCCAGGCTCTCAGGGTAAGTGGCTGAGCCAAACTACCAAGGCCAATTCCTTGACCTTGAACCAGTTCCCTGACCTTGTGGAAAATATATTCTGATAGCGGAGACAGACAAGGAGGAATATACATGATTTTGTAAATGTCACTTGTAGGATGTATTAAAAACCTCATGAGTGCTATGGTTTGGAGAGAGAGAGAGAGGACCAGAGTGTGAGGAGGGTCAGGTGGGGGGCGTGGGAGTTCCCTCTGTGCTACAAGGGTTACAGCAGTTTTCGCTCACCTCCCATGAAGAGATAAATTCAATACCTTTCAAGGCCTAGGATGAGCCTTTGAGGGAGAAGGGGATAATACACAGTGTGAGATGAAGCTTCTTCCCGTAATGGTAAAATAAAAACAAAAACCAGTCACCACAAGCCATCAAGCAAACACAGCGTCTAGGACAAAGACAGGGTTATTTCTTCAGTTCCAAACAGGATACCTGTCACTAGTTTATTTTCTGCACAGCACTCGCTAGTATCCACTAAAATGTTAAATTGAAGTGCTGAAAGTGGCCCTCCTAGCCTTGGCCTGGATATCAGAGAAGACACATTTAACATTCCACCATTAGTGTGATGTTAGGTACAGATTTTTGGTAAGTGCCCTTTATCAGGGTGAAGACATTCCCTGTATTCCTAGTTGACTGCAAGTCTTTATCTTAAATAGGAGTAGAATTATTTTCATATGCATTTTCTATATTCATTGAGATGATCTTGTTTGGTTTTTTTCTACATTTTTTTGTTCCTTGATGTGGTGAACTGTAATTACTATTATTTTTTAATGTTGTACCTACCTTGCATTCATGGGATAAACCCTTGTCTATTTGCTAAAATTAAATTAAGGATTTTGATATGCATGTCTATCATCAATATTAGTCGTTAAATGTCTTTTCTTTAAAAATGTCTTTTCTCTAAGGATGTACTGTATGGTGACTAGCATAACATAATAAAAAATAAAAATAATAAAAATAAAAAAATAAAAATGTCTTTTCTTCAAAGGTTTCCGTGTTGGATGTAAGCTGGCTCCATAAAATGAAGTAGGTCAAGACCTTCCTTGCCCTGCGTTTCCTGAAAGCATTCACGGAAGGCTGTTATCTCCACCTCAAATGTTTGATAAACTCGATCAGTGGAATTTTTGTGCCTAAAGTTTTTGTTGTAGAAAAGTTCTTTTTCTGGGGTACCTGGGTGGCTCAGTCGTTAAGTGTCTGCCTTCGGCTCAGGGCGTGATCCCGGCGTTATGGGATCGAGCCCCACATCAGGCTCCTCCACTAGGAGCCTGCTCTTCCTCTCCCACTCCCCCTGCTTGTGTTCCCTCTCTCGCTGGCTGTCTCTCTCTCTGTCGAATAAATAAATAAAATCTTAAAAAAGAAAAGAAACGTTCTTTTTCTTTCCTGACATGTATTTGATAGTTTAATGAGCACAGAACTATTCCAATTCTATTTCCTCTTGTGTCAGTTTTGGTAGGTTGTTTTTTCAATATATTCATTCATTTGGCATAAGGTTGTTGAGTTTCTTGACATAAAGTTATCGATGATACTGAAAATTGCCTTGGAAACTACTCTAGGATATGTCATAATATGTCCTTTTCCACTCCTGATATTGGTAATTGGTGTTTCCTGTATTATTTCATTGCGCATTTTTGCTGGATCCTATTTAATAGAGTTAACTTTTGAATTTCCTAATTTTCTCCTTTTTATTGTTTAATCACACTCTGCTTAACTGACCTCTGTTCTTATCTTTATTATATTCTTTTTTCTACTTCTTCTGTGTTGAAATCCCCTTCATTTTTCTACCATCCTTAGATGGAAACACAGATCATCAATTCTTAAACTGTTCTGCTTTCCTAGTGTAAACACGTAAATCTCTGAACTTCCCTCCAAGCACAAATTTTGATATATTGTATTTGTATTATAATTAGGTGAAATTATATTCTCATTCTCCTTGTGATTTTCATTTTGACCCACATTATGAATTGTTTAATGTTCCAACACTTGAAGACTTTCTAGGCCTCTTGTTCTTATTGAATTCTGATTTTATTGCACTGTGGAATGTGGTTTTTCGGATCTGTATACTTACTTATTTTTTACCGTGTTCTGTAAACTGCAGAGGGTGGAGAATGAGATCTCTGACACCATGTGCACGTCTCTATTTCTGTTTCAGGTGGCTCAGTTCAACTTTGTGTATCTTAGAGACCAAAGCTCTAAGAGTGCCCAGTGAGGTCTCTCCACTGGGAGAATACTCCTGACCTCAGTATCTGTGTTCAGGTCTCAGCCCTGAAAAGAGAAATCAGCTTAGCCTTGGGGAACCTTTCCTGAGCATGCCCTGGCCAGCCTTCATCCAGTGGCCTGTGCTCAGACGCCACACAGATTTCCAGGACCTCCACTCTGCCCAGCAACCTCTTCTCCAAGCCACCGCCTCATCGATACCTGTCTTCCTGTCACCACAGCACCCCAAGACCCTAATTCCTGCTTCTCAGCCTAGCCACATGGCTGCAATGTTTAGGATCCACTTCTTTAAACTGCAGAATAAATGTCCCAAGCAGAAAGCTAGGGTGGTTGTAGGTTTTACTTGGTGCTCATTCCTTTTTCCAAGGATCACAATCCTGCACTGCCTGGGTGCCTGAAAATATTTGCATCATTTCTACTGTCGAAGTGTATCATTGTTTACAATGGGAGGATAAGTTCAATTGCATTGTGATGAGAAACAGAGGTTGAGGACTTATTTTGAATCTAGACCTGTCCTATGCTCTGAGATCACAATGGTGAGGAAAATAGACTCAGTTTTCTTTCTCATGAAGCATATCGTATAACAGGGCAGAAAGACATTAAACCAGTACTTGAGATGATAACACGTCAATTGCACACTAAAGAATATGGCACCAATAGAACATAGGAGAGCTTGAAATAAATTTGTGGCTGGAAGAGGGAATTAAGAAGGCTTCTTTGAATAATTTATTTTTGAATTGAGATCCAAAGCAGGGTATGAATTAACAATATTAAGATGGAGAAACCATTTTCTGGACTGAAAGGTGGTCCTGTGGTAAGAAGGTGGACAAAGGCAAAGCATACCTAGAGAGCACATAGGGCAGGAGACAGAGACAAGCTAGGTGAGGCAGGGCATCTAGACTGAACTTACAACAGGCAGGACTGGGGGCTATATTGGGGACACTAATTTCACAATGAGAAAGCGGTAGGGTTTGGAGGGGAGAGGGGAGAGGAACATGTTCATTTTTTTAATTTTATTTTGCCTCTATGTTTGAAAAATATGGGAGAAGATCAAATTGGATGAGAGTATGCTAGATAGGATATTATTGCATTAATCCACATAAATAATTGGGAATGACTTTCTGATATATAGATATAGATATATAGATATAGATATAGATATAGATAGATAGATAGATAGATACATACATACATACATACATACACATACATATATATATACACTGCAGGAGCTGGTTGAACTTCTGTGAAACTAAAAGTTAAGCATGCTTATTGTCTGAAATTTCTGTTGATTAAGTAGAGCTAATAAATGACAGAATTAAGAACGGAAACAGATCTCAGATTCTTAGGCAAGGATTCACACATACCATCAAAGAAGTGTCTCAGTCTGCCTAATGGTCTTTGAGGTTTCTGCATCTACTAGTTTAAAAATAAAACAGTGTGTGTCATTGTGAATCAAAGATTTTCTGCCGTACTTGTATCAGTTAGCTTTTGCTATGTAAGAAACCACCCCAAAACACAGTGACTTAAAATAGTAAATCCAATCGGTTCTTACAATGCTGTGGGTCCAGAAGCAAAGAGGTTTTTGTCCTAGAAGAGGACCCCCTGTAACCCCTGAGGTCTTTCTTCTCTAAGCCAACCCTGGCTCCTTTTTGGGGGTGGCCTCAACTCTACAGAGCCACAGGATAAAACAAGCCCCAAAGTGCAAATGCCCTTTGAGCCCCTGCCTGAGTTGTGACGGCTGATGCCCCAGTGGCCCGACCTAAGTCCGGGATGGGAAGAACTTGTGCTGTTTGGGGGTCTGCTGTACAGGTGCTCGGAGACAGCGTCTGCTTCATTTTAGACCCTTGTCATCAGGCATCCCACATGAGCCTCATCACAGCCCTGAAAAGTAGGTGGTGTTGTCACTCATTTTACATGGAAAATAGTGAGGCTCGGGGCGCCTGGGTGGCACAGCGGTTAAGCGTCTGCCTTCGGCTCAGGGCGTGATCCCGGCGTTATGGGATCGAGCCCCACATCAGGCTCCTTCGCTATGAGCCTGCTTCTTCCTCTCCCACTCCCCCTGCTTGTGTTCCCTCTCTCGCTGGCTGTCTCTATCTCTGTCAAATAAATAAATAAAATCTTTAAAAAAAAAAAAAAGAAAAAAAAAAAAAGAAAATAGTGAGGCTCATGGAAATTGTGTTGCGCTAAAAGACGGAGACAGAATTCAACCCCAGACAGACGCTCTGCACTTCAAAACCCAACATGTTCAGAGAAGACAAAGCTCCTCCAAACCCAGAAATGAGGTTGGAATGCTCAGGAAAGGACAACAGAAAGAAGTGGCAGTACATGCAGGCATTTGACTCTAGCAAGGTCGGCTTGTTTTGCTCTGAAAGATAGTAAAACAGGAAATTGTGTATAGACAGAAGCGAAAGAGTGGCACATACTTTAAAGCCTTTAGAAAACCAGAGAAGGGAAAGTTTATTCAAGGTCAAGAAAGGATTCACTGAATGATGAGGCCATTCGCAGGGCTTGAACGGTGAAAGTAATCTGAATAGGCTGGAATGAATGAGAACATTCCTGGTGAATAACAAGACCCAAGATAGATGGAAGGCAAAGAACAAGTCACATACAGAAAAGAACTGAAGTCCTAAGCACCCAATGTGGCCTGGAGAGCATCCTCCAGGAGAAGGTATATAAATATGGGTCTTACCCAGAACAATGCACTGGGTCGAATTCCCTCCAGTTTCTGCCTGTTTGGGGTTGTACTTCAGAGCCCTCAAATATTTTGACATTTTTGTCCAGAGTTTCTAATTGTTACCAGTGAGATCTTAGCCTAATACAATGCCCCACCTTTACTCCAAAACTTACCTTTTAAAGAAAAAGGGCCTGATCAGCTGTGGTTTAGAATGAATTTTCTGACAGTGTCACAAGGCTGGCTTGCACTCATTCTGTCAACAAAAATTTGTCTGGGGAGGCTTCAAAATAACTTGCCTCACCTGGAAATGCAGAATGTGGAGCACAATACCAGGTAATCAAGATCAGGCCTTTCCCAAGACTGATAAATGAGTAATGAAAAGTTACTAAGGCATCTTAGTCTTTACCTGATTGAGCATCTATAAATGTGATATGCTTATTCAATTCTCAAGTCAACTTGCACAACCAAGTTTTTAAGACTAGGTTTTTTTAAATGATTTTTCCTTGAAGTCCAGATAGACCAAAGAAAAAAACATTCCTTTAACATAAATGTCTCTTAATCCTTTCTAGATAATCTTTGGGTAAGAATTATAACCTTTCACTTTAACTCCCAGGAAACTTGAACATACAGTGTTTAAAATAATAGAATTTTCAAGTTGGAAAGAACCTCTAAAAATAAGCCTATCTATCCCCATTTAATTTTTCAGAAAGAGAGAGGGAGGTTTATTGAATGATTCAAGGCATCGCAGAAAGTGAATATTGAGTCAGGATTATATTTCCTTTTACTTATTTCAAAGTTCTTTCCTTAAATTAAAAACATCCATTTTAAAAGGCTACCCAATAATGCAATGGTAAATTTTTCCCTACATATGTATTTGTTTCTTTAATGCATACGCATTACAATTATACCAGCAGAAATGACTGACTTCACATAATTTTCCTGTGAGACTTTCTATGTCAAACACATGAACAGAAATCAAAAAGTCAATGTCAAAAATGGAATGCAATAGGATTCTATAAATAAGTGGGTGATCAGCATAACTACACTTTAGGCAAACGCTCTCCAATTTTCCACCTGTCATGTATTCATGGCAATGTCTCCAAATGAAATGTGATCCCCTTATAGAAGATCCACCCATTTGTGTCCCTCCTCATCACTGAAGAGCTTCTTACCTGCTCTAGACTCACCAGTGGCCCAAAGGTCCAGAGAAGGTGTTGGCCAAGTACATTAAGGTGGGCAAGGGCTGGATCCTGGGAGTCAGAGTACATTGGGTGGGTTATGTGGGGAATTTACATAGTGGTTGGAATCAGAAAAAACCATAAAATTGCATTCAAGTGGTAATGTTGGCAAAATTGGGAGAAGCAAAATCTCTTATCAAGCCCAAGGAATGAGCACACATGTGGGAACGTAAGGTGAGATAAGAAAATGGAAACAAAACAAAACAAACAGAAAAAGAATAAGAGTTTTTAGGGGCAAAAGTGGAGAAGTCAAGGATTTTTCAGCAGAGTCAGAAGACCAAATCCCCTTTTTCTTGGATACCAGTTGTATGTGTGCAAATGGGTAAACATGGTTTAAAGGGAAATGTGCCCACCCCTGAGATTAGCATCATTGGTACCTCACCATTGGTACCTCATCATTGGAATATTGTAGATGGCTTTTTTCATCTCAAGTTCCGGGTCTCATACCCAGCAAATCAGAGATTCTGTTTTTGAGATTTTGAATTATTTAAGTATTTAATGGATAATCCCTTTATTCTAAAATATAAAGTTTGTATTCATTAAAAATACAATGCCATTCTTTGTTATCACTTCCTAAAAATTCAACATAGACTTAGCCTGTAGAATTATAAAATTATCTTACCATTAAGGAAGGACCTTTGCAGGTTACTATCTAAATTCAAATTCTTTGTGGTCTAAATGAAGAGACAGGGACCCACATAGATTCAATAGTTTCCCTAAACCTTACCTCAGTCAAGCATTGTTGTGAATCTCCAGTGATAATTGAGTGTTTCCTACTTTGTGTTTTATCCAGCAGGTATTCCCCCAATGATTCAACTTAGTTTGATATTTATTGCAAATAAACTTGAGTAATACAACTCCTTTGACATGAAAGGAACTCAAATACGTCTCATAAACCCAAAGTGTCAAGTAGAATTCTTGGAATATTGTAGATGCTTAGTAAATTTTTTTTAAATCCAGTCTTTTATAAAGAAAGATACCATTATGTTATGAGATATTAATGACTGAAAAGGAGTTGTCCATATTCATAGCATCTACTTTGGAAAATTGCATTTCTGTTTGTTTCTTTCTTTCCTGAATTATTCTATATATACAAAAAATTCTTATAATGAAGCTAAGTAGCAGTAATAAAAATGGGTCTCTCTTCTATAATTATACTGCATTTTATCTAGCTAATTCAATTGTTACTTCATTCCAGGAAAATTAGCTTGACACAACCTTATTAAAGGCTACTTATGCCAATCTTTTCTGAACTACCAAACAGATTCGTTAGTAAAAAGTAGAGTACTAAAAAACAATAGTGTCTTTTCAACAAATGACGCTGGAACAACTGGACATCCATATGCGAAAAGTATCCATCCAGACACAGACCTCCCATCTTTCACAAAATTTAAGTCAAAATTAATCACAGACTATATATAAAAGAAAAAAAACTATAAAACTCCCAGAAGATAACATAGGAGAAAATCTAGATGAACTTGGGTATGACAATGATGTTGTAGATATGACACCAAGGCACAATCCCCAAGAGGAAGAATTGGTAAACTACACTTCTTTAAAATTTTAAAATTACTGCTCTGTAAAAGCCACTGTCAAGAGAATGAAATAGCAAGCCACAGACTGGAAGAAAATATTTGCAAAACACATATCCGATAAAGGACTCTTATCCAAAATACACAAGGAACTTTTAAAACTCAAATGTCAGAAAACAAACAACCCACCTTAAAAACGGGCCAAAGATTTTAACACACACCTCACCAAAGAAAAACAAAATGGGAAATAAATACACAAAAAATTATCCAAAATCAAATATCACTAAGGGATTTCCATTTCTAAAAAGTTTTTAAAGATTCATTTATTTATTTTAGAGAGAAAGCACCAGTGGGGAGATGGGCAGAGAGAGGAGAGAGAATCTTCAAGCAGACTCCCCACTGATAGAGGAACCTGAGGCTGGGCTTGATCCCAGGACCCCGAGATCATGACCTGAGCTGAAATCAAGACTCGGACGCTTGACCAACAGAGCCACCCAGGCGCCACCAAGGGATTGCAAATTAAAAAACCAATAAGATATGACTGCACACCTGTTACAATGGTCCAAATCTGGAACACTGACAACACCAAATACTGAGAAGGATATGGAGCAACAGGAACTCTCAGACATCACTGGTGGGAATTTGGAAGAGAATTTGGTGGTTTCTTACAAAACTAAATGTGCTCTCACTACATGATCCAGCCATCCTACTCCCCAGAATTTACCCAAATGAGTTGAAAATCTATGTCTACAGTAAAACCTGCACAAGAATGTTTATAGTAACTTTATTTGTAATTGCCAAAACTTGGAAGCAGCCAGGATGTCCTTCAACAGGTGAATGGGTAAGTCAACTATGATCTATCCAGACAATGGAGCCATTAAAAGACATGGAGGAGCCTTAAATGCATGTAACTGAGAGAAGCCAACCTAAAAAGGCTACATACTGTATGATTCCAACTACATGACATTCTAGAAAAGACAAACCTTTGGAGACAGTAAAAAGATCAGTGGTTGCCAGGGGTCTGGATGGGGATGGAGGCAAGAGACGAATAGATGAAGTAGAGAGGATTGTCAGCACAGCGAAACTTCTCCGTATGATACCATAATGGTGGAAGCATGTCATGATACACTTCTCCAAACCTATAGAAAGGACAACACCGGGAGTGCACACCAGCGTAAACTGTGGACTTTGGGTGATTATGACATGTGGATGTGGGTTCATCAGTTGTAGCAAATAAACCCTCTGGTGAGGGGTGTGGAGAGTCTGTGCATGTGGGGGGCAGGGGCTGTTTGGGACACCTCTGTATCTTCTGCTTAATATTGCTGTGAATCTAAAACTTTGTTTTTCTAAAAGGTCAATGGTGAGTCAGAGACTTAAATGCATTGTGATGGCATTTTTCTTTCTTTATAGTAAACCCGGTTTTCCTTTTTTCCCCATTTTTTTAATGTTCAGTTAGCCAACATATAGTACATCATTAGTTTTTGATGTAGTGTTCAATTTAAAAAAAATGGAAGGGGGCGCCTGGGTGGCACAGCGGTTAAGCATCTGCCTTTGGCTCAGGGCGTGATCCCGGCGTTCTGGGATCGAGCCCCACATCAGGCTCTTCAGCTATGAGCCTGCTTCTTCCTCTCCCACTCCCCCTGCTTGTGTTCCCTCTCTCTCTGGCTGTCTCTATCTCTGTCGAATAAATAAATAAAATCTTTAAAAATAAATAAATAAATAAATAAATAAATAAATAAATAAAAATTTTAAAAAATGGAAGGACCATACCAAAAAACAAATGGGGATTGCATGAGTCTACAGAAATGACCTTCCCTTTATTTCAATTAAATCTTAACAACACATTTTAGCAGCTCTGAAATCCAGAGGCATCTTATAGCTAATGCCAACTTACAATTATATTTAGTAGGCATTTTTCTTTGTCTTTCTCACCTGATTCATAAAAGCATCATGTTTCTAGAGAAATGACAGCATCCTTTTTACCAAAGCAGAAGCCTCATCCTCAATGTCTCGTACAGAGCTGATCTGTCGTAGCGGGTCAGCAGATGCTTGTGGAAGACAGCTTCCATACAGATATGTGTGCAAATCCACCATGAGGCGTGAGAGTTTTATACGCTTTTACCCAAAGAAATTCTGGTTCAAAGGGAAGGAAATGAAGGGAACTCAGTTAATGACAGAAAAACTAGTTTTCAAAGAACCAAGTTTTCTGCAAGAGAAAGAAAGTTGCCTGGCCAAAGTGCCAGTTGCCGAGCTCAGAGAGCAGCCCCGTTCACAGGTGAAAACACCTCCGGCTTCTCAGGGGTTTCAGGGGTTTTCTGGCTGGGGACTCGCCACCAAGGTAACATCTATCAAGTTACCTGAGTGAAGCCCATCATTAAATTTTCCATGTTCTTTCTCCCAGAGTCTCCTGGGTTTTGTTTAATGTTACAGACAGATGGTGCTGAGGAATTTCAGGTGTTAGCTGATGACATTTTGGTTTCTTCATATGGCTCTGAGATTTTTTCAAGTAGATTAAATCCAATAGTAAATCACGCGTGTCTCAGCATCGTAGTCTTGTTGGCTCCCTGATGCCTGCACCAAATATCTGATCCTTCAGCCATAATCATACTTCCTGCTCTGCCTCCAAGTTCTGCCCTTAGAACACCAGGCGCCATCTGTTCCATCGACGTGAGGAGGAAATGAGGAACAGTTTTATGAATGTTGCAACTGATTAGTTATCAAGTGGTATCTAATTAGTTCATCTCTGATTATCATATAATTAAAGATATCTATCACATCCCTAGCTGCACACTAGCACCAGACATGTCTCTTTGTCACGAGTCAGGAAGGCCAACACTTCATCACGCACAGCCGGAGAAGGCCCGTCACGTCCCCAGCTCGGCAGTTTTGCCCTGGTTCCTCCCTATCAGTGACTGAATGTTTGAGGCACCCCCTCCTTTAAAGAGTGGCTGAAAGTCGTGTCTCACATCCGCTGAGAAGCGTGGTGGAAGCAAGTGAGGCCTCTGTGCTTCATGGCTCTTACAGCATCCTGACCTCAGCTTCTGGCATCTCTCTGAGTCAAGGGGCAGTGTGAGCCGTGTTCCCCGCTCCTTGGCTCTGGGGATTGGGCCTCAAACTCCGTCTGCACAAGCAGGGTGTCCAGAGGACACTCCAGACAACAGTGGGAAAGGGGAGTCTCCCTTCTCCCTCTCTCCCTGTGTCCTGGTCGAAACTACCAGTAGGCAGCTGCCAGGGAGGGGAGCACGCACGCCAGCTCGCAGGGGGATGGCAGCGTTCACAGTGACAATTGCGCTTGTCGTTCTGCTCAGTGATTTTTTTCTTGGAAACTAGACATTTTGGATAATATATTATTGTAGCACTTCTGGGTTGTTATTTTGTCCTGAGAATTTTGGGGGAGGGGGCAATATGTCTCTCTTAACAGTATGCCGCGCTGGTGTCTCTGTTATTTCCCAATTCTTCTTCTCGTTTATCCTGATACGTGGTGGCCATCCCTGTGTCCGAACTGCTTGGTGGTGGAGAAATGCTTGGAAAGATGCTGTGCATGTACCTGAAGCCCAGCGTCGGCCTGCCAATGGAGGTGCCGACCTGTCTTTAAGGGAAGATCTTTAAAAATTCAGGCAGTCCTCTAGACTTGTCTGACTTTTTTCTTTCTGCCAGGGCTTCTTGTATCTCCCCTGTACGTTTCTCTCCTGTTGGAGTCAACCAACAAGGTGTAGAGAGCTTGTTGGGCCCTTCTCTGGCACACATATCGTCAGAACCTTCCCATGATATCCTGACTGGTCCAACAGAGCTGCATGCAGGCTTTTCCCACCAACTGTTCTCCTGTTGCTGACAGTATTCCCAGGCTTTGGTTTTCACCCTCTGCTCGAATCAAGTCTGACATTTCTGGCAATGAATTTAATAATGGTTTTCTGGACTAGTCTCCTTCTTCTTCCCTGCTGCTTTCTGCCCACCCCCAACTCAAAAAAAATTAAAAATAAAAATAAAAAATTCTCCAAATACACCAACCTCGCTCGTGGTGGCAGGAACAGGAATAAACCCCGTCAAAAGGCCTAGACGTCAATGATTTTACCCCAAGTTGTAACAGTTCTTCAGGAAAAAGCATTTATCATTTTGTTGCTTTTCTTTAGAAAATTTCTAAAGCCCTGAAATGATTGCTTTTTACAATTTCTTTAGTTTTAATTGTCTTAAAGGGAAGTTTGCCAGTGTTTTTGCTCATAAGAGCAAAAGTCCTGCTTCAATTAAATTAGGCAATTTTATATGGCCTCGATTTCCCACTTTTGTCTTACTTGTTTTTTTTTCTAATTTTTCAGTAGATGATGGGCCCCTTAGATATGTATCCATTCTTGTTTTTATTTAACACCTGCTATTCTCAATAACCTCTATGGACTGGCTTTCAAAATCACAGTATTTTCATTAGAAATAGAAGGAATGACCAGATTAACTCAAAACAACAATTCTTAAAAGATCTCACTGCAATTCTTTCTTTTATTGATCAAAAAAAAAAGGTAACTCCCCAATTTGAGCATGCATCAATGAAAGAGTAACGCCCTCTTAAAATTTTATCAAAATATGTGCTTTACGCAAAGGAACACAACATGCCTAAAACTGCCCCATGAAGATAAGCATAATCATTTCAGGACTTACCAAAGTTCACAGGGTCTTACCAGTTTCTGCTGGAAGCAGCGGAACAACAGGGCTCAGATTTGAAAGAACCACAGTCAAGGCTGGGATACTACTTTTTACAATATATGTTCCAGAACCAGGATAATAGTTTATCAAGTACAGAGCCTATTGCCAAGTCACAGTGGGACTCAGGGACTTTTTCTCAGGAGGACTGTGAAATCGTTTACTTTTACATGAGTCTGGGTTCTCTCTGCAGATGTTTATAAAACACACCCTGCTTCTCTCTACAAAGGCTATTTATAAAAACGTCCCTCTACATTTCCTATCTAATCTCCAGCAAGATATATGCTGAATTCTTTAGTTCTTTTTATCTTTTCATAAATAATCATTCATCACACTCTACTTTGGTTTTCAACACAGAAATAATTCAATAGAACTTGTATACAAATCATTCAGAATGAAGTATTTGGAGGGGGAGATTGCCTTTCATTTTATTGGTAAAAATGAATTGGAATAAAATAAAGTGAAATCAAACCAAATAAATAAATAAACAAGTAAATGTCTAGAAACTGTCTGTCAGGTGGCAGATTTATTGGTTTCATACATAATGACCATCCTTTGGGACTATGGAAGAGAATTAGTCTGCCCTCAGTCTGGCCAAAATTCCCATAATAAAAGAATTTACAGATCTTATCAGTAAAATAGTGTTGGGGAAGGCATGACTGAACCTATATAAATATTTCGTTATATTTATTTATTTATTATATTTATTTATTTGTTATATTTATTTTGTTATATATATTTTGTTTTACTTATAGAAACAACAAAGTTATAATACTGAATCAACATAACACATGACGTTGCATCACTCCTGGCATGATAATGAGTAGTATACTAACAATTTCCATGTACAGCCCCCTGCTTATTAAAGTTTATTTAGAATCTCTTTCTCCCCAGTTGAATGTCACCCTTGTAAATTTGTCTTAATTGACTTAGATAATATTCTAACTCAGACAGTTTTTGATATGGTTTTCTGACTGGCTCTCCAGCTATACTTTTTTAAAAATATTTCTCTGATTTTGTGATCACACAAGCTGGCTATCACCGTAATCCCACACTAAGTACTGTGAGAGGTGAGAAAGGTCTTACAAAGCTGTTACCTAAGCTGCTGGCATAGCTTGAGGAATATTTCTCAACCTTCCATGCCATGCCTGGGATATACGGCCTTGTTCAGCCCATGATAACTCCATGCCAAACCACAACACTTCCATGGACACACATCTCAAAATCCAGAGAGCAGATCTCAGACTCTGCTTTTCTTTTTCATGGCTTTATTTTTCTCAAACCTATTTGGGTCTTGCTGCTTCCCCTTTACACAACTGTTCCCACAACTAGAATGTCCTTTCTTCACTTTCGTGTAACATCTCATGCTTACTCTTATGCCAGATATAAGCACGTCACCTCTTTGAAAGCTTTTCTCTACCCACTGGCTCATTTGAATGGTTATGGTCTTGCACAATACCCAAGTGGATACAGTTATTATAAACTTCTCTCACGGCTTTGCATTCCTTAATTTCTTTGTCTAGCTTTCCATTAAATAACACGAAAAAAACTATACATGATTTTATATCTCCCCACCCAAAAATATATATGTATCTTCCCTACTTTTTAAAAAAAATTGCAGTAGAGAAAGAATTGTTGAAAACCAACCAAAAAAGGCACTTAAAAATGAGCAGTGCAATTCTACCCTGATAATTCCACCCCTTCTAGAAAGCTGAGCAAATGTAAGTATTCATTGTTTGGAGAAACACGCTCTTCCTTAGCCTGCCTCCAATGGCTCATTTTTCTGAAGGAGGGCGATGGACCACATGGGGCCATTCAAAGCAAGCCAAGGTCGCATGGAAGGAATATATTGGCTTCATCTCAGAGGATATCCAGTTGAGTTGAATAAATGTTGCAACTTTATACATTTGGCTCATGAAAAGCCTTTTTTTTTTAAAGATTTTATTTATTTATTTGACAGAGAGAGACAGCCAGCGAGCAAGGGAACACAAGCAGGGGGAGTGGGAGAGGAAGAAGCAGGCTCCCAGCAGAGGAGCCCGATGTGGGGCTCGATCCAAGAACGCCAGGATCACACCCTGAGCCGAAGCCAGATGCTTAATGACTGAGCCACCCAGGCACCCCCGTAGAAAGCCTTTTAAAAATAAGACCCTTCAATCTGAATTCCAAGACTCATGAGTATAGTCTTGTCCCATGCCCCAAGGTCTTTTATTTCTAGCTGAGCTCCAATACCATCAGTGCTCACAGGTTGGATAAAATAAATGATCTTTCTAGCTCACAGTCTGAATTTCACAGAATCAGACACTTTTCCTTTCTCCTAGGAAGATGCAAATCTGTTCTATCCAATTCTCAGAAACACGTGCAGTTAAGCATGTTGTTTTTTGTTACTCTTCATTCCAATTCTTACTGGTATTTCTCTAAGTTTCCAAAGAGCCAAATCTTCATAATAACTTGATTAATATCTTACCAGCTTGGATTTTGTTCATATCCCTGAGCCATAATAAAACTGCAGTGTAATTGGCCGAAACTCAGAGTGAAATCAGGCAAGCGTGATAGTGAGGCATTGATGTTCTGTCTGTAATTTCTTGCTTGCTTATCCTTTAGGGAAACATTACAGTCACAGAAAATTCAGTTTAAATAAGGTGAAAGTGGAAATTTTTACCCAGAAAGGATGCAGAAAGCCTCTTATGCAATGACTTTGCTTCATAAATTAAAAAAACAAAACAGAGAGAGAAAGTCATTTGCCTGTATTCATACAGCCAAGCCATGGCAGAGCTCGAGACAGGATCCTGGCTCTCAATCTCACTAAGTATCACTAGTTCAAGAAGCTCAGGAAGAAACTAACATCCTCAGTAAAAAAACAAACAAACAAACAAAAACCCACTTCAGAAAATCCATGGCCCTGGAGAAGATGAAGTTATGAAGGTATATAGTTACGTTCAGAGATCTTTTAAACTAGAGTCATCTTCAACCCCACAAAATGTTGTTTGGGACTGTGCTGTCTCCAGTAAAAGCTCAAAAGAATGAAAAGAAAACTTCTGTTTGGTTTTTATTTTCTCAACAAAATTGCATTCAAATTGAATTTTCTGCTTCCTTAGGATTTCTAGATAAACTTTGTACACCAAAATATTTCAAGGGACATTAAAAAGCTCTTTTGACATTGATTCATAATTATTTTTATTTCCACTTCCTTTAAGAAAACACAGAGTCCGGGGCACCTGGGTAGCTCAGTCGTTAAGCGTCTGCCTTTGGCTCAGGGCGTGATCCTGGCGTTCCGGGATCAAGTCCCACATCGGGCTCCTCCGCTAGGAGCCTGCTTCTTCCTCTCCCACTCCCCCTGCTGTGTTCCCTCTCTCCTGGCTATCTCTCTGTCACATAAATAAATAAAATCTTTAAAAAAAAAAAAAGAAAACACAGAGTCCTACTTAAATATTTATGATCACCACATTCACCAGATTACAAAATGTTTTCCAGTAATAACTCTCTGCATCGCCCAGAAGGGTAAGACATCTGCTGTGTTACGGCAGTATGGCTAGACTCAGCATCGTAGACAGAGTGGGAGGGCCTTAAGCTCCATCCAGTGATGGCCTCCTTTCTCTACAGGGGACAACACAGGACCACAGGGCAGTGACTTGGAGAAGACGTCACTGTAGCTAGTGGCCAAGCACTCCTTCAGCGTTCCGACAGTATCCGTTAAGCACTTGATGAGGTCCAGCTATTAGGCACAACGCTAAGAATACAGACATGAGCAACACTGTTTCCCCTCCTTGGGTTCATAGAAGGAAGGGGGAAATAAACAGGCCACCCCAAGAAGGTCTGTTGACATATCGAATGTTACATTTGCCACTGTACATCACCCCAGTGAATAGACTTTTATCAAAATCCAGCTAACTCAGATTTGGTTGCTATTCTGAGACCATGCTAACGGTGAGAGGATGGTGGAGCATGTATTATTGGCAAAAAGAAACCATATTTTTATTCACGGAAGTCACTGAAATGATCTCACTGTTTTTATTTTTATGGTTCAAAAGTGCTTTCATCCAGAGGAAATAATGACTTGGTATTGTAAAAAAAAAAAAAAAAAAAGGGAAAGATGACATTTGGTTTGTTTTATTAAGGATTTGGTGTATTAATTATAATGAGCTTTTGTACATGGTCACTGAGAGGGAAAGTAAACTGTGACTTTTATATTCAAAAAAGCATAAAAACATCAGCATGACTGCCGGTCCTCTGAGATTACCTCCAGAGCCTCTTGCATGCCAAGTACTCTGCCAGAGCTTGGGAAATCAAAGATGAATGAAACTTGGTGTGTGTCTACGAAGGACACAGTCTCCAGGACAGACAGGATCCCAATCAGAGGATGGGGGGTGGTCCTACCTGAGAGTGTTTTAGGGAATTCTATGTAGAAATTTGCGTTTGCAAGGGTGTAGGAGAAAGAATCCCCACTGCTCAGTTGGTCTTCATATGTGTCTGACGTATCTGGATGACACTGAAGAAAATTACAGAATCATAATTTTTGAAATATGCACATGCGGTTTTGTGCTAACTCAGATACCATTTCACATTCATCCCAGAACGAATGAGCATCTTGCAGAGCTCTGCTTCGAGAGGGAATGTTGTATCCACCAGCAATGCCCCCAACGCCCCACTGTGAAAGGATTTCCCCTCTCTAGTGTTTCAGAAGATGGATTGCAAACAAATCCCGGGATAGCAGGGTTCAGTGGGAGTGTGCCGAAGGGAGTCATGCAGGCTGCTGCGGCTATAATCAGAAGCCAGGCCATACACAGCCAGATGGTGAAATCACATTAGAACAGGAACTGGATTTAGAAAGCCATGACCCTCCACTAAGGGCCTCCACCTGGAAAAGGAGCAATCAATCCCATCTTACAAACTTCAGAGGTCAGCACACAGCGATCTTGTTTTCAGCTGGTGCTCTACCCATCAGTCAACCAGCCACCGAACAGCCTGCATACTCTGCATTCTGTCATGTGCGGAGAACACATGAATCCTGCCCAGCATGAAAGAAAAGACTGTCTCTGGATTCTGCAATCCAGTTTAGATACCAGTCTAGGGCAAAACTAATCTCTCCCATACGTCCTTCTTCCGTGAAATTTCTCTGACTCCCCTTATGTTTCTTTCTTTTATTTCCTTTCTTCCTATTCTAGTGATTTCTCCTTATTTCTACTCCCAGAATTATAATAGCTGTAACAATAAAAGCTAAGACTTACTGAGTGCTTACTTTGTGTCAAATTCTGTCTTAAAAGCTTCAAGAGTATTGGCTCATTTAATTCTTATGAACAATTTAAGAACTATTCTAGGATTATTTCAGCCTATTATATATTCTACTTCTAATATGAGTCGTGGAGAAGCATAATGACTTGCCCAAAATCACACAACGAGTACACAGCAGAGGTGAGCTTCAGATTCAATAATCTGACTTCAGAGCTGGATCTCGTAAAAACAGCTGTCCCCCTGCCCATTCCCTTATGATCCCAAACCAAGCATGCCACACATGTGCTAGAGCAGAATACAATAGGAATCCAACTTCTCTTTGGCCCACCAAGCTTTTAAAATATACCTGGAGGGGAGCCCTGGTGGCTCAGTCAGTTAAGTCTCCGACTCTTGATTTTGGCTCAGATCATGTTCTCAGGGTCTTGGGACTGAGCCCCACCTTGGCTCTGCACTGGGCGTGGCACCTACTTGGGATTCTCTCTCTCCCTCTCCCATTGCCCCTTCCCACTTCAAAAAAATTTTTTTAAATTTAAAAAACAAAATAAAATACACCTTGAGCTCTTGCCTTTCACTTGACCTCTGCCATTGTGGTTGGTTTTAAGAATAGCAAGACTTACAGTTCACTCTTGTTTCTTTCAAGGTTGACTTCCCATGACCCAAGATCAAGTCACCAATAATGGCTTTATAAATTGTTCATAACAAGTAGGAGGATTTTTAGACAGTTTGGCTTCTGGCAGTTTTTAAGAATAGCAAGATTCAAAACAGAATGAACTGTTGTTCACACCATAATTTAAATTTTCAAGAGATGTGGCAGGAACTTCACATTCTAATCTGAACTAATTCTGTCCAATGAGAAAAGATAAATTCTTGGAATCCCAAAGGGCTAATTTCATGCTCTACAGGGATTCTTTGCCTTCTTTTTATCAATGGTCATATAGTCCTGACCATGATACTGAGAGCCTTAGATCCATGTGAGGTTCAATTCCAAGGCCAATTGAAATGAGAGAAAACCTTTTCCAGATCCACTTACCCAAGGAAGTGGGTGCATGGGTGTAAAAACCATTTCATAAAACAGTTACAACTCAACAAAGGAGCAAGATTTAAGTGCTTTGCAGCAACAAACCAGATCCCTAGTAAGAGTCAAGAACACTTAATACTGGAGATGTCATCCAGCCCAACCTTGCCAAAGTCCCTTCACTTGCTATAGGAATTCCACCTTGGGTCTCAGCATCTCGTCATCCAGACTCAGCTTGGATAGCAACTTCTACCAACTCATAGGCTCACCTACTCCATGTCTGACAACTTTAGTTGTGGAAATATTGGTCTATCAATAAGTGCTTGTTACTAGGTAATATGAGGCTGACATCAGTCTCTATGAGGATTCTATCAGCTGGTCTTAATGTTCTCATCTGAAGAAAGAACCACATTGCCCTATATTTTCTCAAGGACAAATATCCACTGTGTCAAGTTGTCTGTAAGGGTTTCACCAGGGCTGGACACTCTAGTATTTAATTTCATCAGACTTTGTCATATATCCCCAACGAGTTTGTAAGGACTCTAGACACAAATACACGCCCTGAAGAGACCAACAGAAGGTTTGGTTTGATAGATTTGTCTTACAACCAGCAGCGTAGAGTAGGAAGTAGACTGTCACGGGGCCCGGGCGCTAATCTTGGCTCTAGCCCTGGACAGACAAGTGTGGGTCAGTCTCCTGCTCATCTAGTCTATCAAATCTTAGTTGGTAGAGAAGGAGACACAGAGAAAATGAGGGGAGAATGTTGGATGCTTTATATGTGGACTAACTTCATGGACATTGCAGTTGGTACACCTAGAAGTCTGGGTTTGAGTCACTGTCAACAACTTACTGACCTCAAAAAATGGCTTAGTCTCTCTGAACCCCATTTTTCTCATTTTAAAACTGGAATATTTATAACATTTATGTCACAAGATTGTTTTGAAGATTACATGAGAAAACATATATAAAATGGGCTCAGCACAATGCCTGGCACATAGTAAAATGCTCAATAAATGTTAGCTATTTTAAGAAGAACTTTAAGGAAGAGCCAAGATGCCTTCTCTTGAGCAATTTTTGCCAGATGGCTTTCTAACTCTTGGTTTGGCTCCTTCTTGGGAATGTGTTCAGTGAAAAACCCTTCCAACAAATCAGTTAATAAACATCAGCCAACACTTTCCGCGTGCAGCACAGTGCGTCAGGCTCTGCGGACGATCCGACCAGAGTACGACATGGCCCTCCCCCTCAAGGAGACAATTTAATTAAGAAGATAGGACAGCACACGAAAACAGAACTAAAAATTCAGAGTCGTAATGGATTCTCAATGGACAATATATGCTCCATTTCCTAGAGGACCGCAGAAGATTACTTCCCAGCTCAGACTGTTAGGGAAAGCCCCTGGGGAAGGAGGGGTTTAAACCGATGTCATTTCCACCATACTTCACAGTAGTACGGTCTTCTCTCCACTTTCACTAAAGTCAAATCAGAATGAAAACAAGGCAAATTCCTTCTTCTGGATGTCCCCTCAGAAAAGAGCATCATCACCTACCTGGAATTCCATGGAGGAGCCCTTCATAAAATTCTCTTTCCTTCATCTGCAACATCTATTTGTCCCAAATAGCTTCAGCACCCAGACCTGAAACTATTCAAATCGGGGTATTTCTCCCGAAATCCTGTGTATCAGCTGAGGCCCCAGGTCTCTGAATGGTTCCCACTCTTTAACTCCACATCACCTCGCTCCATTTGTTCACCTGGTAACCGTTGTTATTTGTCCCCGAAGAGTAAACCTGGACACCTTTAGGCCACAGTTTGATGATCATTGCACCCTGTCTCCCAGCATCCAGAACACAGACACTTTTATTCCAGTCTTGGGCAGCTGCTTAATCTTCCCTGACTGTCTTGCTTTTCCCAACCTCCACTGTTTCCAGCACTGAGAATGCCTGGCTCCCCTCTATTGCGGCACCAGGAATGCTGACCCTCCTGGCTCTTCAAGGATAAATGGAGATACCTCATTCTTTGGGATTCCCTTCAGTGTCACTTCTTCCAAGAATCCTTGTTAATACTTTCCCAGTCGGAGTTAATTGCCCCTTCTCTGGGCTACTCTAGCTCTATGAAGAATTCAATTATTCTTCTTCGTTGTGTTCAAATGATCTATACTCATCTGCCTTGGCCCTAGATTCTGATCTCATTTTTTTGTTTGTTTTTGTTTATTTCTTTGTCGTTGTTGTTTTTTTTTTAATGGCAAACCATGGGTGATTTTTTCTATATATTCTGTGCATACCACAACATAGGATCTCAATAAATGTTTGTTGAAAGTGAATGAATATATCTATGTGACCATTGAAAGATGAATAAAATTTGGCCAGGTAGCCAAATTTGAGGAGGGGTCTCTGCAAGGAAAAGACATAGACAGTGGGCATGGTAAAGCAGTCATCCTTTAAAGATAGCTAGGTGTCTTTGGTGATATTAAACAATGACTCATCCTAAAATAGAGAGTCTTATCATCTGAATGGTTTATTTCCAAAACTGTAGATGTCTAAAAAACACTGAAACCAGTCCTGGCTAGGTTGCTTGTGAATAAAGTTGCTTATCTTCTTCATCATTAGTCCATGTTGAATGCTTTCCTCTCCCACCTCACCAGCACCTCCCAGCTCGTCTGAAAGCCTTAATCTTGGCGTGGAGTCCCACACGTACGCTGCAACCCTTTGCACTGCTAATATTTTAATGGAGTCGTGGAGGGCCAGGGAATGTGTGCAGCAGAATGCAGCAATGGTTTGAACACTCCTCTATCCTTTTCCATCCCATAAAGAATATTCTCTATAAACAAATAGTATGAAACCATGGAGCAAAACAGGAGTATTTTCAACATTGCCTAAATTAAGCAAGAATATGCTTTGAAAGAAATCTGTTCTTCAGGGTGAAAGTAAACCAACAGCCACTGCCTAGAAAAAAAAATTGTATCTGTAGTATTTTTTAATATCAGTTTGATGAGATCTAGGTTATAAACAGGTCTGGTGCCATGTAATTTGCAACATAATTTCACTGTCTGTTTATCTATCCATCCGTCCACCCATTCATATGTATATAACATAGGCAGGAAATCTGGTGTCTGTTGCTAGTTCATAAATCAGTGTCTGCTCTCAACAACATCTGAATACAAATGTGATTAAATTTGATACCATGCCCATTTTTCATTTATCAGATTTCAGAATGTGATGCCTTGGCAGCTGTCCTATGGTAATGTGTTTTGCATTTAACCCCCTGAGTCCCAATTCTTCCCGACATATAAAGCCCCTTGTGGAGCTATTGGAAATTCACTCATCAGGACATCTACTCTATATAGTACAGAGAAATCTTTCCTCAGCATATCAAGGAGAGAAGAATGGGGAACAAGCTGAAAATGGAATTAGAATATGGGAGGAAAATTCAGAATCATTGTTTTTGAGATGGAAGAGATCTTAGAGATCGTGTAGCCCCATGCTTCTCAAAATGTCATCCATGTGAATCACCTGGGGTCTTGTCGAAGTGCAGACTCTGGCTCAGGAGGTCCGGGTGTGGCCTGAGGTTCTGCATTCCTAAGAAGCTCCCAGGAGAAGCCAGCAACACCCATCATGCAGCAGTCTAGTTCGGCTACTATTTCCTAAATTTGATAATCATCTGACTGACTCGTGTACTTAAGTATCCTCCTCAGAATCACAGATCAGATTTTCCTAAGAGAGGGTCTTACAACTGTATTTTGAACAGTCAACTCACATGGCTGCATGGATTTGGGAAACATTGAAAACCGAAACCCAAAAGGAAAAGGAACTTGCTGAAATCAAGACTTGGAACACAGATTGTCAAGCAAGTGTTTCTGCCACTAAACTTATCACAATAGGAATGAAATAAGCAGAAAGAAAGTTGAAGAATAATCCAGAATATTCAAAATAAGTTCCAGAAAATTCATTATAATGGAAATGGATTATTCAGAGTTGGTGCTGAAGAACTTTCCAGGAAAACCAAAACAGGTCCCAGAAAAGAGAGAATCTATCCAGCTGTTCTGTGAGGAAAACAAACCAAAACAAAACAAAGCGCTGGCAATAAGATACCTTTACTAACAAATAAACCAATGTTGAGAAAGCCCATTTTCCTTTTCTCCTCTTTCATATTTGCCTTTTGAGAACATATTTATAAAAACATCAGCTACTCAATTTTGAAGCCATGCTCAACGTAAAGGGAGATGCATCATGGCTCTCCAACATTTCCAGCTTCCCCAGATCCACACGGCTTTCCACAGGCCACCATCGAAGACCCATCATGGCTTCCCAAGACCCATCATGGCTTCCCAAGTTCCACATGGCATCCCAACAATCTTCACAAGCACGGACAGCATATCTTGACTCCACCACTGGTGTCTAGATAGCCACTGGTCTGTCAAAATATAAATGTTCCTACTTGGAACATTTAACAATGAAGACAGATATGAAAACCTACCTTCTTGTCATATGTGGACCATTAGTTAGATTCCTTTTCCTCAGAAAATAAAATAATGATCATACAAAAGAATATGGGTCACTGAGGCTTCTGGGCAAACTGTAAACTCCTAACCGTTCTTGCCTTCCTTTAGGGTGAGACAGTGAGTATATCAAATAAGCATTCTGCATGCCTCTGTTTCCTTTTGGGGGGGATAAAAAACACATTTACTTCTCACCTTACAATGCATAAAGTTCTTGAAGTTGTAATACTTTAAAAACATGTAAAACTATGGAAACAACATACTAAGCTAGCAAAGCACTTGCTAGAAAATAATAACCAGTTAAACGCCAATGTTTTTAAGGTTAGCTAAGGGCGTTTCATGCACTCTTAGTGGGTTAGAGAAGACATAATGCATCCAAGAGGCTTGGACGTTCAAGGATAACTTGAGCCAAAGGCTTTTGTTCAGTGCTAGTAAGGTTGCTTCTGTCCTGTGGTTTCATCCAAAGCCTGCAGAGGTGAGCTGCTATAATCTTTCTTCATAACGATTTGGCACATGTATCAAGAGCTTCAAGAGGCACTGAGGTAACTTAGTTGGTTGAGTGTCCAGCTCTTGGTTTTGGCTCAGGTAATGGTCTTAGGGTTGTGAGATCGAGCCCTGCATTCAGCCCTTTGCAGTCAGCATGGAGTCTGCTTGAGACTCTCTCTTTCAGCCCCACCCCCACTCATGCTCCCAGGCTTTCTCTCTCTTTCTCTCTCTGTCTCCCTCTCTCTCTCTTAAATAAATAAATAAATAAATAAATAAATAAATAAATAAATAAAATCTTTTTTTTTTTTAAGAGCTTCAAAAGTGCTTAGTGATCAGGAAACTTCTGGCAATTTAGCTTGAGGGAATAATTAACTTTCTGCCCAAAAGATACTGAAGATACTACTCTATTTACAAGAGAAAACATTTGCAAACACATAAATACCTAAAAATAGAGAAATGGATAAGTATATCATGATGCATGTACGGTTATGTAGTCATTTTAAAATGTGGTTTGTATAAATAAGGAGCTTTTCACATTATTGAGTAGGAAAAGGAGAACAGAAGGCTGTTTAAACACCACCTTAGTGTACCTAAATTCCTATACACCCATAGGAAAAGAAGACTTGAAGGGAATATGCAAAATGTCTCTGCATCAGCCTATGTTTTAGGGCAGTTGTAGGAAGTATAGTTTGGCTCTAGTGAGTACCTAGCACAGAGCTCACTAAACTCTCCATATTATTTAATATAATCCATAATACTTACATTAACCACTATAATTAACAATTGGCAATGGGTGCTGGATTTATAGGGTTTCTTTTCTCCTATGTTTTTCTGTTGTTGTTTTTTTCCTTGAGTCTTACATAGTGATCAAATATTGGTTTTAGAAACAGAAATATAATTAATTTCACTTATAAAAATCATTCTGGATGGAATGTGTCTGTTTCCCCATAGTGCCCTCCCACTTCTAGCTGGATTCTAAGAGTACTGTGTCTCCAGATTCATGTAACTGCTGCTCTCTGGCACTTAGAGAGTTAACAGCCAGCGCCCCAGCTCTCCCACCAGACCAGTTGTGATTATCTCACTGGCAAGTCTATCCCCATCAACCCCTAGACACAAAGCCCAGAATTAAAGGGGGGGGAGCGGCATGTGCTTGTGGCTTTTCCCTGCTTTTCAACATCAAAATGAGACAAGAAAGCAAAATCTCCCTTTGCAAAAATAAATGCTAAGTACTAGGCTTTTTCCCCCCGAAGTAGCTGGCCTTATTAGGTAGGGATTCATTAACGGTTTTTTGTTGTTTCAAGTAGGATACTATTTATTGGGTGCACAAAAGCAGATAAAGCCACAGATGAGTTTCCCTGGTCACTACTGCAGACAGGAAGATGCAGGATAACATGCAGGAGGCACCCTTCTGCGGCGCTCACTGGACCCGTTCAAAGGGTCTTCAATCTCTGTGTAACAATTATCGGTTTGCTGTTAAGCTGGGTGTACAGTGCAAAATTGCTGGTGGAGGACTATAAGGCAGGCTAATTTCTCTCCCTCTCCCCCGCCCCATATTCCCTCTCTCTCCCCTTCCCCTCTCCTCTCTCCCAGAAATCTCTGACCTGGTTAGGGTTTCCAAGAGCCCTGCTCCACCATGCACCAGGCTGTGCCTACGAATCTCATCGGATTTGCTTATATGTTCAGTCTTGTGAAAGACGTGTAGGATTTGGGAGAGCTCCCTCACCTTCAAGCTTCTATAGAACGAAGGATTTAAATTCCTACTCAAAACAGAAGCTGTTATAATTGGGAAAAGATTCTCCTCCCTGAGGCACTTTGAGTCAATTAATTGGGTTTTTTGAAGTGTTAATAGGGAAAAAAAAATTTTTTTTGACCTTTATGGGGCTTTTTCATGGAGCTATTCAAGAAAAATTGCTGGGCTATTAACCAAACCAATTCTGGGGACACAGAGCCCCCAAGAGCTGAGTGGGTTTGGGAATGGCTGAAATACAGAGCATGGATTATTCATTAATCATATCAGGAAAAAGCACCCATTTGATTAAGAGACCACTTCTGCACTGGTCCACAAATCTGTATGTGAGTGATTGTGTGAGAGAGAGAATGAGTGGCAGGGGAGAGAAGGGAGAGAGAGAGAGACTGAGAGACAGAGACAGTGAGAAAGGGACACAGAGAGACAGAGAAAGGGAGGGAGGAGATGAGCATTGTATTATAATATTGCCATTTGGAAATGAGAGGCATATTAACAACGATTTTGTAAATCTGGAGAACACAAAAACAACATCCTTGAAAACTTCAACACTTGTGCAATGGAAACAAAACATATTTAAGAACATATTCAGAGAAACTGACTCATGCACTTTATGCATTTCTTTTTAATAAAATTATTGAGAAAACAAAGGCCAGAGAAGATAGCTCAGGAACTGAAGTCTGGGTGATGTAACTCTGCCTTCAGGCTTTTCCAGACCCCCAGCATGTTTAAAGGTAAAGTGGGAAGGGATGGTGACTTAATGTCAGTAGATGCATGCTAATTAATTTTAGCATCAACTATGAGGCAGCTAATAAAATGATTTTCAAATTCTCTTTAGGGTCTAATTCTTTCGCTACCCATGAATACCTAACATCATTTTCCTTTTCCATGGTAAACACACACACACACACACCACACCCCAACAATTACAGAGGGACCCAACTACACATTTCACTACTCATTTTTTCCTCCTAGAGCTCAGGCTTCTGTTCCTGGTACTTTGAAAGCAAATAACAGAGCTGAACGAACCAGTGCCAAAGCTGTGCAGGCTTCACAGGGCACTCTCTTACTGGAACAGATGGCTGTATAAATAAAGCACTTGGTTCAACTACAAGGAAACCCTCCATTCATCTCCCAGAGATTGGAAAAGGGATGATTGGATTAATTAAATATTCTGGTAAGCAGTGAGGCTCCATTTATTCACGATGAATTTCCATTTGTAAAAAAAAAAAAATGTTCATCGTGAGTAAATACACTGTGTGTGGACTCAAAGAAATGCAACCTTGTCCTTCACAGTGTAGCTCAGAACAGACCTGAGGCTCATCAGCCCAGCGACAGCTTTGCCAGCAGGCCTAACTAATGGACAGCTCCATTTGGTGAATGCTGGAGTTCTGTTTTATTGATGTAAGGAAAGCTCCAGAGAGAGTTCAAGATGAGTGGGTTCTAAGGAAGGTCTGGGAAGGAAGAAACACTTAGATGCATTTCTGGGAAGAGACAAGATTGATAAGAGGAAGGCATGAAAGAGGTAAAAACTGAATTCTAACATCTACAAAAGTCCTACAGCTAGCATGATACTTAATGGTGAAAAACTGGAAGATCAGGAACCGGGGAAGTGGGGCGCCTGGGTGGCTCAGTCATTAAGCATCCGCCTTCGGCTCAGGGTGTGATCCCAGGGTCCTAGGATCGAGCCCCGCATCAGGCTCCCTGCTCTGCTGTGAGCCTGCTTCTTCCTCTCCCACTCCCCCTGCTTGTGTTCCCTCTCACTGGCTGTCTCTCTCTCTGTCAAATAAATAAACAAAATCTTTAAAAAAAAAAAAAAAGGAACCAGGAAAGTGTACCCACTCACCGTTCCTCCTCAACATCCTACTGGAAGTTCTGTAATACATTAAGACAAGAAAAGAAAACAAAAAGTACACAAATTGAGAAGGAAGAAATTAAAATGTCTTTATTCATAGATAATGTGGTCACCTATGCAGAGAAAAACTGAAAGACTTCTGTAACTAATGTGATAAGAAGATTATAGGATACAAAGTTAATATACAAAAGTTAATCATTTTCCTAAATACTAGCAGTGAACAAGTGGAATTTGAAATTTAAAATGCAATAATATTTATATTAGCAACCCCCAAATTAAATATTTAGATATACATCTAAGTAAATAAATATAAGATCTATATAAGGAAACTATAAAACTAATTAAAGACATCAGAAAGCTAAAAAAGTGGAGAGATATTCCATGTTCATGGATAGGAAGATTCAACATTCATAAAATGTTGGATCTTCCCAAATTGATCTATAGATTCAAAGCAATCCCATTACAATCCCAGCAAGTTAGTTTATGGATCTCAAAAAACTGATTCTAAAGTTTATATGAAGAGGAAAAAGATCCAGAATAGCCAATACAGTATTGTAGGAGAACAAAGTCAGAGGATGGACGCTACCCAACTTCAAGACTTACTAAAGCTACAGTAATCAAAACAGTATGTTCAGGTGAAGGAATAAAAATGTAGATCAATGGAACAGAATAAAGAATCTGGAAATAGAGCCACATAAATATGATCAACTGATCTTTAAGAAAAGAGCAAAGGCAATACAATGGTTACTCAACAAATGATGCTGTAATGACGGAATATCTGCATGTAAAAAAAGAAATGAATCTAGAGACAGACCTTACACCTTCACAAAAAATTAACTTCAAATGGATCATGGACCTAAACGTAGAACACAAAACAATAAAACTCCTAGAAGATAACACAGGAGTAAACCTAGAAGCCCTTGGGTGTGGTGATGTCTTCTTGGATCCAGCACCAAAATCATACTCCATGAAAGAAATAATTGATAAGCTGGACATGATTAAAATTAAAAACTTCCACTCTGCTCTACTCTGCTAACAACAATATCAAGAGACTGAGAAGACAAGCCACAGACTGGGAGAAAATTTTGGGAAAAAATATATAAAAACCTGTTAGAATACACAAAGCCTTCTTTAAACAATAAGAAAATAACAACCCACATTAAGAAATGGGCAAAAGACATGGATAGACACCTCACCAAGGAAGACACACAGATGGCAAAAAGCATGGGAAAAGATGCTCCACGTCACATGTCATCAGGGAAATGCAAATTAAAACAACTATGTGATGCCACTACGCACCTATTAGAATGGCCACAGTCTGGAACAATGACAACAACAAATTCTGGTGAGGATGTGGAAATCTCACTCACTGATGGTAGGAATGCAAAATGGTATAATCCCCTTGGTGATTTCTTACAAAATTAGACATAGTCTTACTATATTATCCAACTATCATTCTCCCTGGTATTTACCCAAATCAAGTGAAAACATATATCCATAAAAAACCCATATATGGATGTTTATAGCAGCTATACTCATAATTGCAAAAACTTGGAAGGAGCCAAGATGTCCTTCAGTAGATGGAAGAATAAATAAACAGGTACGTTTAGACAATGGAATATTATTCTGTGCTAAAAAGAAAGGCGCTATCAAGCTGTGAAAAGGCTACATATTGTATGATTCCAACTATACAACATCCTGAAAAAGAGAAAAATGTGGAGACAATAAAATGTTCAGTAGTTATTAGGGCTTGGGGGTGAAGGGGCAGAAGGAGGAACAGGTAGAGCCCAGAGGACCTTTAGGGCAATGAAGGTGCTCCGTGTGATTCTACAAGGATGGGTATATGTCAATATCCATTTGTCTACACTTGAAGAATATACAACACCAACAGCAAACTCTAATGTAAACTGTGGGCTTTGGGTAATTGTGACTTGTCAGTGTAGTTCATCAATCATGACTAATGTACCCTTTGTCCTGGGATGTTGGTAATGGAGAGCTGTACATGTTTGGGAGAAGGAGGTATATGGGAAGTCTCTGTCCTTTCTGCTCAATTTCATTGTGAAGCTAACTTTCTCTAAAATATACAGTCTATTTTTTAAAAGCTGATTCTTATCCAATAGTATGCCAGGAACAGAGAGAGAACTGTCAAGGTCATGGGAGGTGCAGATGGATGTGTCTGACCAGGCCTTCCGGGGTTTCCATGACAGAGTGAGGGACATGAAGACATAGGTTCCAGCATCCCAGGGAGGGTGAGGACATTCCAGCGCATTTCCTCAGGAACCCAGCCGGAGGGCACTTCCCAAGGACACTGTGAGGATTCTGGGGGCGGGGAGGGTGTTAATGCCACGGAAGGTCACCAGCATGACGAGGGACTGACCACTTGAGTCTCAATTCCTGCAGGACCTGAGTAAGTGGTCTAGCCTCTCCAAACCTTAGTTTTCTCATGTATAAAATGAGGCAACACTACAGCCTTTTCCCTGGACTGTTCCGTCAGGAGAACAGTCAGGCAGAGTGCTCAACACAGGGTCTGACTAGACTGAGCACCTGAAAATGGCAGCCTTGGTTGTTACTGTCAGTTTGCAAGGTCAGCAGAAGGGGTTGGCATGCACAACCCCCAGGTAGGCCGTTTGCTTAGGCATCCAGAGTCTTCCACACAGATGTGTGGGCAGTGCCTGCCTATCCCATGACAAAGCCCCTGTGACCCATCACAACTGAGGCCAGACCTGCTGTTGCCAGAGCTTGTCCTGTGTTACTCTACCACAGGCTCCTGTTCCTTGCCTGCCCTCCTCTCCTGGGACCCCGTCTCCCATCCACCTGCTTCTGAACACAACTCCTGACACGTTCCCCCTCGTCTTTCCCGGCCACTCAGCTGCTGAGAGCGGCCCCGCCGGGCGCGGTGGCAGGGACGGGGACTGATGAGCACCCCGGCACCGCACGGGATCAGCGCACTTCGGTCTTCGATTCTTTGGCCTCTACCTTGAGCCAGGTACCACACCTTTCAACACACACCCTCTGGTTTAATCTTCTCAACAACGTAGGAGATCTATAGTGTTGAGATAGCAGAGAGGTAAGGACTGAAAGTTTGGGAGAGCAGAAGCGTCCTCGGGAGCACGGATTCTACAAGGAACAGAGACCGAGGCTGAACAAATGCATCCACCCCCAAACCCATGCTCCACCAGCTGTAGTGAGACCCAATGCACACAAGGGTCTAGCTTCCTCTGGTGGCGGCTGCTGGCCCCTGGCTCTCAGCAGGCAGCTCGGTGACACTCTCCCACAGGGGACACACAGCAGATGCCCCCTCTGCACACTGGCCTGAGCCAGCTCTCTCAGGTGGACTGTGTCAAGTTCAAATAAAGGAAAAAGGCAGAGATGAGAAACGGCTACCATGAGATATCTCCCTTTGGTTCCTAATGACATGTCTATTAGCAATTCGTGCTGGTAGTAATTGATCATAAAACCCAATTGTTGGCTGGCCCCACATCCCTCATGACGGCAACCCTGGGAAAGTGACCAATCTCGCGCTGCTGCCAGCCTCATAAACCCTCTCTGTGCACCAGAGTCAGAACATCCCACAGAAGCTGGGGACTGTACACGCTCAAGAGGAGGGAGTCAGCATGTGTTGCTGTGACACGGACGGGCATCTGCGCGGGGCAGCAACAGCTCAGGGACGGCAGAATGCTGGGCGCATGCGTGGCATCTTGAGCTCCCAGAAACTCGGAATCCAGGTGCGGGAGGGAGGGCATCGCTTACCTTCTGCGGATTTGAAATGCAGCCGTACAGGCCATGGGGCATATTGCAGAAACTCTGTGGCCTCTGGAGACAAGTCCTAAGTCTGCATGTTTGCCCCCGGTCAAGTCACTGAAACGTCCCAGTCTCAGTTTACTGGTCTGTAAACTGGTCATGATTCTTTTTTTTTTTTTAATAATTTTTTTATTATATTATGTTGGTCACCATACAGTACATCCCTAGTTTTTGATGTAAAGTTCCATGATTCATTACTTGCGTATAACACCCAGTGCACCATGCAATACATGCCCCCCTTAATATCCATGTTCCATGATTCTTAATTAGGTGATGCCTCATCGGAATCGCTGTCCATGCTGTTCATGCCTTGTCACTGAATGGTCACCCACATTCTGTCCTCACATCTCACAAACACTACATAGCAACTGAGGCAAAGGAAGAAAGACATTGGGAAAAACAAGAACCATGACCACCACGCACAGAGAGCCGGCTCAACAGAGTTGGGGGAGACTGAGAATCTGTGGCTCCCCTCCCCTTCCCTTTCATCCAGCCTGAGGGAAGTGTGTGTGTGTGTGTGTGTGTGTGTGTGTGTGTGCGCGCGCGCGCGCGTGCTTGTGTGCAGGGAAGGGGAAGGAAGGGGGCACTTACCCCATCACGTGCAGTGAAAGCACAGATCACAGGCAACACGTGAGGATGGAGGCCCAGAGGAGAGGCCATGCACGGACCAACACTGATTAATCATCCTTTCTGCACGGGCCACCCCTAGGAGACCAGAATCCTGAAGCCCTGGAAGATCGTCTAGGCTGCCTTGTTTTTTAACAAGAGAGAAACCCAAGACCCAGAGAGGAAGAGTGGCTTGTGCCAGGAACTTGTGCAGCTGCTGTGCCTACCCCCCTCCCCTTAACCTCCGCATCTCACGTGTGTCCTTTCCGCACTTGTGCACCACACGCCCCTGCGTGCGGACTACGGACGGAGTGGGCGCTGGTGCCGCACTATTGCGCACCACCCCTCTACCCTCCACGCAAAAGCTGCTGCACCCACACGCCAACTCCCAGCTCTGCCCGGAGGGGGAGGGACAGCAGCCAAGCTTGACAACGACAGCGTTTACTTACAACAATAGAATAGGTGCCAAAGGGGGCTGGGGTGCAGCCCAGGTGAGCAAAGGTGGCCATGGTAAGTCTCTGAGCCAAGGAAGGGCTTGGCCCTGTACTTAGGCACCATTGTCTAGGCCAGGCTACTAGATTAAGAAGGAAGATCGCCAGCAGACAGGACTCCTTGAACCTCGGAGGCAGTCCTACCCCCACCCCCGCAACCAGTCTGTCGCTTCAGTAGAAATGAATCCGCGTATTTCTATACAATTACCAGCAAAAGAAATTGTATTAAGTGAGGGGGGGCTTGTTCATCGAGGAAGATGCTAGATAAGACATTCCTGGACGCAGGGACGGGGCACAGAATCAGTCCAGTTTCGGGAACAAAGGCGTCTTTGCCAAGGCCGGGGTCTGTGCCGCGCTCCAGCCAAGTTACGCAAAGCCCAGTTAGCACATAAAGAACGGTCTGTTCGGTGTGAAGCGATACGGCCTCACCAGCGGGGTGCGCGAAAGTCGCATTTCCATCCCTGGGAGACCATTAGGAGAAATTCAATTAAAACCCATGACTTTTATCAAATCTCTATGGCCAGTTTGAAAAGACTAATTCTTAGGAAGCACTGACTACAGCATTATTTGGCTTTCGCTGAGCTGTTATGAAAAGAACAGAACACTAAAGAGAAAAACTGTCATGAGCTTTTATTAAAACAAAAAATAACACCATCAAGCTGCTTGGCGGTACTGCAGGTGTGGGTGATTCCTCCCCCGTCTCACGCCTCCCACTCCTACTGTTCCTTTTCTTCCTCCTCATTCTCTCTTCTTCATCCTGAGCCAAGAAGTTCACAAAATTCAAGCTTTATCTATAGGGGCGTACGGAGTGGGCTTCCGTGTCCTTCTTCAGGAGGACATTAGCAAGGACACTGAGCCTTGGTTTTTACTGATCCTGGAATTTGCATAAAGCGTAAAGACAGGATATCACAGTAAGAAAAGCAGATGGGGAGTTGGGGATGGTTCTCACTTAAGGATAAGGGGGTTAGAACTATACATACTATTGATCTCTTCTGGCACTTACACAATGCCAAGAGATAGTTCAGAACAGGGAATGTTAGAATTGGAAAGACATTAGAAATCATCTAGTCAAGGGATGGCAGAGGCCATGTCAATACCAACTCTAAGTTACGGGCATTGATAGCCCCTTCTCACTGAGCTTCGTGTTGGGTAGGATTCTGAAGGCCAAGCTGAACTCTCCAGGACAGCCCATTATTTATGATCAGAGAGCAATGCCAGGAAGGTAAACCATCTGTCCACAGTGGCATGCTTTATATCCCAATTCAAATATTGGCCCGTGTGAAGATACACACTGGGATTCGGAAATGCAGCTGCATAAGTGCTGATCTGGAGTGAATGGGTTTGCTGGGGGTGTCCTTAAAAACAACCAGGAGGGACAGTTACGGCTAGCTGATAGTCCATATGAGCTTATGGAAGGAATTGTGGGTCAGAAGGTCAACACCCTCATGAGCCACAGTAAGGGATTTGGGGTTTCTGAAGGAGGGAAGAGGCCTGTGTCCTCCGCATTGCTCTCTGTTGACCGTTGGGTACAGTAGCGCTTTTGACCAGCCGATAAGTACAGAAGAAAGTCCTGAGAACCGAGCTGTGTTTGAAGAGTGAACAGAGGAGCTGTTGATATTCAGCCCAAAGAAGAAAGCGTAATGCACGGGACTGAATAGACATTTTCAGATATGGGAAGGGTATTTGACAGCTTTCAAATGCAGGTGGCT
The DNA here is from genome assembly GCF_002007445.2 of Ailuropoda melanoleuca. Classification (NCBI taxonomy): domain Eukaryota; kingdom Metazoa; phylum Chordata; class Mammalia; order Carnivora; family Ursidae; genus Ailuropoda; species Ailuropoda melanoleuca. The sequence continues at coordinate 140,203,372 of NC_048221.1, read as the reverse complement.
GGTGGATGAAAGCTCCCTGGGACCGAGTTACAGATGCAAGGCGAGGGGGACCCCAAGGTGGGCATATGAGCCAAGCGACTCAGGGGTCCTGAGTGCACAGGGAGGGGGAAACAACGATCTATGAATCCCTTTCAACTCCTACCTTTAAAATCAGAATGGGTGGCTCTCTGAAGACTGCCTGTTAAAACAGTTCTCATGGAAGCAATTAAAGAAGGAAATTAGGTTTCGAAAGTTTTTGAAAGCTAAGGACAACCACCAAACAGCGCTGATTGAAATGAGGTGAGCACATGCACGTTTTTTCAACCCAGAAAAAGCAGTTCAACTTTAAATACCTCACTACCTCGGATCGGGTCAAATGACACTCCTGATGTGCCAGGACTCCACGGGTAACAACACTCAGCATTCCCTGCACAAGAGAGATTTTCATATTGTAGCTAGACAGGGGTTAGGAGCTGTGTGTCAACTCCTTACCTTTGGAGTGGTCTCTGCATTTCTGTGGAGCGCACTCTAAAATTCATGAGACTGGATATGCTCTCTGCAAGGGCTCATGTAGGCAATGACAGACGCCCTTAATTTGTAAGCATTAGCAGAGTGAAATGCAGTTGCAGAAAGTGTAATTGGATCATCTTTGTATTTTACGTCGGAGTTTCGAAGTGCTGTTAGAGGGTGCAGCGCGTACTCAGCACCCCCGACAGCAACATGGGTGCTGTGGTAGGCATGACAAATAACAACAGAGTCAACTTTTTACTGTTGCATTTGGACGGTGTGTGTGTGTGCGCGCGCGGGCGCACGCGCACACATGTGTGTATGAGAGAGAGAGAGAGCATGCACACCCACTTTACTAAGGCACTAGTCATTAAGCAGGAGGGCTTTAAGATCTGCCGAGAAGCATAATGGCTCTCAAAGCTTTCTGACATTAAAATGTTCTATAATCACCTTCCATTAGGAAAACCAGAAAAAGCCTGGCTTTCGTGTAAAGCATAAAATTCACTTACCTTCCTCTCCCCAACCCCCTGGCTCCCCACAGTGTCCTTGTGCCTAAAATATTCCAGATCATTGATCTCCCAAGGAAAGAAATCAGTGTGTGTGTGTGTGTGTGTGTGTGTGTGTGTGTGTGTGTGTGAAAATATATATGAAAAGAGGTCCAGACTTCACAGCTGACAGTGATTGGAAAACAGCTAACTTTTCCATAAATAAGTTATATAATTAAGAGTCAAGAAAAGGAAATTCAGTCCTGTCTCCTCTTATATATATTTTATATATATAAGGGGGAAAAATTGGCCCATTTTTCCTTGTCCATGCCAAAATGCACCAAGAATTCTAATTCACTGCTGACCACCAGATGGAAAAAGGAATGTAAACAGACAAACACATGACAGACAGCGTGTAGGTCTGGAGACATTTAGCATGGACAGGAAAAGCCGAGGCAGGAAGCAGGACATGTCTTCATGGATCTAAACTGTTGTCCCATCTGGTAGGGAGGTCACTGGTTTTTTGAGCTGGAAGAACAGAGGGACAGCTGATAGGTAAACTTTCCAGGAAAGCATATCTCTGCCTAACGCGTTATGCTCCAGCTCAAAGTTCCTGAAAGTCTTTCTGTTAAACAACATTGGTCCTACCTTGCTAGTTGTACAACACTCTTTCTGAAAAAAAAAAAAAATCAGTGAACCAATACCTTTGGGAAGGTTGCAAAACACGTCCCCATGTTTGAGAGATCACAATACCTATTAAGAGCTTTAAGAAGATAAGAAACCGTGCAGGATAGCAAACATTAGGCTTTAACCCAGTATTTTCCAACTGACCCTACGATCCTCCTTACACAGTCCCAGCAATATTTCTTTGACCTGGTGTTGCAAAAAACACACTTTTGGAAACTTGGAATTATAGAAAAAGTCCAAGTGCTTTATCCTGGCATTCAAAATTCAGAAAGATCTGGACCCTGCCTTCTAAACTTCATTTCTTGCAATGTTCTATTATTCCCATTGTCAATAGCTTTGTTGTTAATGAAACTTCTGCCTGGAACCCTAGAACATCACTGTATCCTAATACCTCCATGTGCATAAATCTTATTCCATTCTTTTTCATCAAACATTTATTGCACATTTACTTCTTGGCTCAGAGAGGTAAGATAATTTTTCCAAGTTTGCACAATGAGTAAGACAGAGATAGAACCAAGTTTCAAAGCAGATTTGTCCAACTCCAACAGCCAGGAGCTTTTTTCAGTACATCTCTCCCCCCACAAGGAGAGGGGCCCAATAATCCAGACCACCACGAATGGCTTTTCATGGTAGGGCCGTGTAGAGAATACTCAGTATGGGCTTCACTAAAGATTGTAGCTTCTGGAAGCTTCCAAAGTGCAGTGCAGAGTGGAGGGCAGGCCCAGTAGCATGGAATGGAAGCTGAGATCTCCTTGCAGAGATCCTAAAAGCAGTGTATTTGTAGAAGACCAAAGTCAGTCCTGCTGACCTTGAAGAAGTCAGCCGCCATGTTGCTAACAGCCTATGAAGTGGGCCTCACGGCAGGGAGCTGTAAGCACCCCTAGAACCCTGCACTCTAGACTTGCAGCAGGACTCTGAACCAGAGAACCCCGGTAGCCATGCCCAGCCTCCTGACCAACAGAACCCATAAGACATAAATGTTTCTTGTTTTAACAGCTATTTGTATGTTATGCAGCCATTGAAGACAAATGTTTTAGCCCTGGAGACCATGAAAAAATTCAGGGGGTGATTTCCTGGAGACTGGGATCTTAACAGAAATCTGTTCTTTACATCTGTCCCCTGGGTCCCTGCATGCCTCTGAAACTAATGACTCCCGAGATTTCATTCTGTAAATATTTATGGAGCACACACTATGGTTCTGGTACTGTCTTAAGTACTTATTTTTTTCTTTTATTGAAGTACAATTAGCATACAATATCCCATTACTTCCAGGTGTACATCATAGCATTTGATATTTTTATATATTATGAAATGTTCCCCACGATAAGTCTAGTTACCATTTGTCACTATACAAAATTAATACAATATTATTGACTATATTCCCTATGCTGTACATTACATCCTCAATTCTCATTTATTTTATAACTGGAAGTTTGTACCTCTTAATCCATTCACCCATTTTGCCCACCCCAACCCCTCCCCCCTCTCTGGTAGCCAATAGTTTGTTTTCTGTGTCTATGAGTCTGTTTCTGTTTTGTTTGTTTGTTTGCTCATTTGGTTTGTTTTCTAGATTCCACATATAAATGAAATCATTTCTCTTTCTCTGTCTGACTTATTTCACTTAGCATAATGCCCACTAGGTCCATCCATGTTGCTGCAAATGGCAAGATCTCATTCTTTTTACTGCTGAGCAATGTTCCATTGAGCACATATACCACATCTTCTTTGGGCTGTAATGAACTAATGAGACCATGGTCTGTGTCCTTGTGCAGCTTACATTTAGTAAAACATGGTGACCTCAGGGGTCACCTAGGAGGTCTGTCGACCACCCCAGCTTGGCTTCAGTCAGCTCTAAAGGAACCCTTGAGCCAAGAGTCTTCCAAGATGTATGCCTCGGGGCAAGCAATTTAGGTTCTCCATGCTTTCTCATTTCTAAAGTGGTGATTAGTTTATGTACCTTTCAGGATCTTTGACAAGATTAAACCAGAAACATAAACAAGGTGTTTACAGCAGGGTTATCCTCAGTGGAGTTTCTGTTCTTCTTACCTAAAGAATTTACAACCATTCCGTGTGTATATTAAACAATAGATTTAGCCAGCCCTCTTGTTAATTAAAAGGTTCATAGCTGTCTTAGGAAGTTTTCTCTAGAAGCAGAGCCTGATGGCAGAATTTGTGCGGAAGCAATATAGTAGGAAGTGGTGTTCAGGAAACACTTTAGGGCTTGGAGAAGGGGAAAAGAGAAGTGAGGGAAACCCAAGAGGAAAATACCAGGGAAAACACTGCAGAGGGAACCTTCATTCAATTTCACATAGAAATGTTGGAAATAGTGCAGGTTCCATCTCAAAATTGTCCTGGCTGAAGAACAAGAGAGCTGAGGAATTTGTCTGCACTGCATGTGTTGGTCACGGGTTGTGGGTTGCCACCACAGGGGGTAATTCTCGGACACATCACAGTGGGAGTCCATGTGCACAGGCAAAATGGCTTCAACAACCCAGAAACTGGAGCCAAGAGAGGGAGGTGCTGGCCATCAACAGTGAAGCACAGAGCGAGCCAGTGGACGTGAACCCACAAAGGGGTTGAAGGAATCAGGAGCCTTCATGTGCCCTGGGCAGTAGCGAAGGAAGTCCTGCCACTGAGCATGCAGAGCTGAGAAAGCACACGGGGGTGGGGGGGGGGGATGCAATTTCCGCCTAAGCAAATCTATGGATGGCCACGTACGTTCTATAGTACAGGTGAAGCAGGAAGACATCAGCAGACGGGTAAGCAAAACCCTATACCTTCTGATAGCAATTCAGTGTCATGGAATACATTATTATCTGAGTCACCCCAATGACCTTTTGTGGTAGGTATTACCTGCACCCTTACTTTAGAGGGAAGGAAACTGAGGCCAAGCTAAGCTATGAAGCTTGCTGGACATCATAGCCCATACAAGAAACCAAGCCAGGACTTAAGGCTTGCTCTCGTGGGTCCATTGATTTTTTTACTAAGTATTCTAATAAATATTGAGCAAAAGTCAGATGAATTTTGACCATTAGGGGCCATTGCAGCATGGGGAGAATCCTTGTCACAAAGTGTATCAGGGGACTGTAAGAAGGCCTAGGGATTCATTCTAGGCTCTTCAAGCAGAGTGGGCTCTCTCACTGCTACATTATCCTAACAATGAAATTTTCATGAACTCATTGGAATGCATCTCATTGAGGTTTGCCTACAGGATGGAAGAAGGTTGTAATCCTAGGAGCCATGGGACACAATCTGTTGTAAATCACTACCCAGAATATTAAGAGACATGTACTGTGCGGAAGTAATGTGCTTAGAAAGGATGGTAAGCCCAGTGGTTTTTTTTCACAGCCAATGTAGCATCTCAACAAACTATTTTGATACTGTGACAATCAACCTCTAATATTTCTGATTAATGATTACTGTGAGTTATGTGCTATGCCAACACAATCTCAGTCATTGATGAATCCTTTATTTGGAAGGCCATCATGCCATTATTAAGTTCCTGCAAGAGTCCTTAAGAGTTGACTGCAGTCGTACGAAGAACTCTATAAGACCCCGACCAGTGTTTCTACTGAGTAAGAACAGTGTAAATCACATAGAATATAAACCTTTATATTAGTTCAAACCCAGACAATATGACTCCGGAGCTTATGCCCTTAACCATTAAGCTAATGACTGGACAAAACACAAAGATTAAATAAAATAAAGTCTGTAAAGTGCTTAGCAGAATGCCTGGTACATTCATTTGCTTTATAAATAAACCCTGTCATAATCTTTAAAATTCAAGATTCTAGCAGTGTAAAGAAGAAACCGTGACATAGCGTGAGTACTTAATTGTCACTGTCCTCACAAGGCATATACTGTTTTCCAGAACATCTTCTCCCATTCAAATTCTGACGTGTTATGGAAGATGAAATCCTGAGAAAAGTTTGGAAAGCTTACATTAATGAGAGTTGGGGAGTATGATCAATTCAAAAGGGTCGGATTAATCTGGAAGCTCTGTAATGAGGGGAGGAGGGACCAGGAAATTCAGAGATGTTTAGTCAATTTATGAATTCCTGCATCAAAAATAAATACCAGCTAAGGTAATGATGATGTTATTCCAGTTTTCTTAACTACATAACCCAAGGTCTTTCTATTAGGGCAGATTAAGGGAAAACAAGCATCAAAAGCAGCGTGGAGTGCAAGGCTGAGCACTTCCATTTGTTGCATCAGGAAAGGTAAAAATAAATAAATAAATGACAAATAATTTTTAAAAAGAAGAACAATTTTGTAAAGATTTATTTATTTATTTATTTTAGAGAGAGAGTATGCGGGGGGGAGGGGCAGGGGGAGACAGAAGGAATCTCAAACAGGCTCCGCACCAAGCACAGAGCCCAACACAGGGCTTGAGCTCAGGACCCTGAGATCCTGACCAGAGCCAAAAGCAAGATTCCAATGCTTAACCTAGTGAACCACCCGGGCACCCCCACACACACACACGCTCAAAACAATTATAAGGCAAAGATTTGAATAGTTAGATGGGTAGCTCTGGAACTGCTTTACACATAACAAAGAGTAAACACGTTAGATTGGACTGCACGCAGGCAAGGCAAAAACGGCCATTTGTCAATAATGTCTTGGGTAATTATATATACAATACTGACACTGCACCCTCGGAGTTGCACCAGACGGCTCTCAGGGGAGGACAGGTTGACCCAAATCCCCACTTGTCTGCCGAGGCTGTGTTGCCCCAACTCAGCTAGTCCAAAGTCATCCCAAGAAAGAACGAGCATTTCTTGTTGCTGGTAAGTAAGTGATGAATCGCTGAGCTGGAAGAACCCTCTGCTTGACTTTCTCCATCAGGACCATGAACGACTTACATACCTTGAGGTTGCTGTCTGAGACAGCTGACTGTCCATGTGGGCTCACCGAGGTTCTCTGAACATGGCTCCTCGCTCACTCCACGCTCTTTCTGCTGGTGACACCCTCTGGCCGTCTTTCTCCTGCTTAACTCTTACTTTTCTTCCAAACTCCATTCCAGGATTGCCTCTGCTGGGTTCTCCTCCCTGACCTCCCATTCCGATGCCAGGCTTCCCAGTCCTCTCTGGGCTCACTCAGCGCCTGGATACTGGTATCAGAGAGAGGCCATCACCCTGGACTGTTCTTGCTGTCTGTCTGCCCCACCAGACTGCCATGTCCTTTGATGTCTGTGACTGGCGTCCGGCTCCCAGTGGATACCAATACACCCTCGTCAGCTCTGTGAATGTTGGCTGCTTTCCCTCCCTCAGCCTAGTCCTGACATGGGCTCACAGAGTATCCTTCAGGGGGTGTGGGAATCCTTCAGAGCCACCTAGCAATGTCTGCTGCAGCATCCAAGTGACGAGATCCAGAGGAAGACAGTGTTCATGTGGTTTGCTCTGAGAATCTACAGAAACAAGCAGACATTTGAGGACAGAAAACCCTGTATCTGCTGAGGAGCAAGTTGGGAAGCTTGAAGCCCAGCTACAGAACTGCTCCGGCTTGTGCAAAAGCATTTCAGTGATTCTATTTATAATTCCCTAAGCACCTGGTCCATGTCAAGCATTGCACTGAAATCGGTTCCAGCAGATATTTTCATCCGAGACGAGGCAGCACCTTTGGCCCAGACCTCCAACGTCGGACAGTGCTGTCTCCCTTGGGCTGGCATGCATCACTGTTCACGGGCTCAGTCCCCGTTTCTAAGAGACACCAGAGCACACCAATAATCTATTGAATTGTTTAACTTGAAAAATTTCAGAAAACAGTCTTAATGGTACATTGAGTCCCTTTCCTTGTCTTGGTTCACTAGTTGTAAGTGGATTTCAATATGCATTCAATCAAAATACCCAGCTGCATTCATTTAAAAATGCAGCCCACAAAAAGCATCTAAGGGGCCCCTTACCTCCCTGCTAAGAAACTGTAGGAGAGATTTCACTACAATTTAATTTTGCAGAACACCAAAAGCCCCTGGAATCAGCCATTTGTGATACAGAGTTTAACTCTGTCTTTTTGGTAACAAAGGCAGGAATCAACAAGTGTATCTGAACAGATGAGAGACGAGGCAGAGGGGGGAAGGCCAGACGAGGGGCCACGAGAACTCACCCACCTCAGGTTCCTGTGGGTCTGTGTTCACAACACACCCTCAAAGCTGACTCAGAAAATCAACACTGTGGAGTGTCCTCACCCTCTCTTCAGAACCGGCAAGCTCACAAGACAGAGTTTACGACTGAAGACAGATTTACCAGTTAGACGCCCTTGGAAAATTATTAATTTTCTCAAGGCCTCATCATCTTCATTTTTAAGGTATAGATAGCAAAAGTCTACTGCATAGGCTTTGTTATGGGTTGATTATGTCCCCAAAACATTCATATGTTGAAATCCTATTCATAAGTTGAAATTCCCCAGAACCTCAGACCGAGACCTCATTTGGAAACAGACTTACGTTAGATGTGATTNATGTTGAAATCCTATTCATAAGTTGAAATTCCCCAGAACCTCAGACCGAGACCTCATTTGGAAACAGACTTATGTTAGATGTGATTTGTTAAGATGTGGTCATACTGGAGCAGGGTGGACCCCTTCAGTATGACTAGTGTCCTTGAAATGCAGTAATTTAGGCACAGGCACACACAGGGAGAATACCGTGTGTGTGTGTGTGTGTGTGTGTGTGTGTGTGTGTGTGTGAGAGAGAGAGAGAGAGAGAGAGAGAGGGCAGAGGTCACGGTGATGTGTCTACAAGCCAAGGACCCAAGGAAGGCCAAAGACTGCCAGCAAACCACTTGAAGCCGGGAGAGAGGCTCCGAAGATTCTCCCTCACACCCTTAGAAGGACCAACCTTCATCTCCTTCTTTGGCTTCCAGAACTATGAGACAGCACATTCCTGCTGTTTAAGTCCTCCAGTCTGTGCTATTTTGTTAAGAGCAGCCCCTGTGAACTAACGCAGGGCTCTTCTGAAGATGGCGTGTGGTGATATCTGTAGAAGCATCAAGCCCTGGGCCTGGAACACAATAGGTGTTTGGGTAGGTCAGGCCCTGTCTGTGCTGGCCAAGACATGGCTCCTGTGTGGGTAGCAGGAAGGGTAAGCAGGGTGCAGTGCAGTGCGTGGGGTATTAACACACGCATTCAATGCATGGTCACTCTGCAAATGTGAACAGAACACTTACTGGCTTACCTAGCTGGTTGCCTGAAAAAGGCCTTTTATTTCTTTTTTTCTTCCTAAGATCTTCATAATTACAGGAAGAGCCTCTTGAAAGTTGTGTTTTGCTGGGCAAACGTGGAGTGCACAGGCCTTGCCCTGCGGTGGAGTGTTACGAGGCCATGTGGCACTTGGGAAGGGCTTCTCCTAACAGAACCCCCATTGTCTGCACAGCTGGTCAGCCGCGGAGAGCTGCAACTCCATATGAGTGAAGGAGCCTTCTGGGAGGTGTAAGATTGAGACTCCGAGCCTTTCCATGTTATAGTTCAATCTTGTTAGAACCACTCCGATGGAGCAAGAGGTCTCCTGCGGGAAAGGGCATCAGGGACCACACTGTAACTCGCACGGTGACCAGGTCTTGTCACACCTCGGGGAGGGGGTTCCAATCATGAGCACACTGGGGAGGAGGCACTGGATGCTTTGAGAACGTGGACCACTGAGGAAGCTGATGAGTCAGGACCCCATCAGCTATCTGGGTAATTCAGATGGAGCCCCAGAGGGCAGCAACACGGGCGGAAACCAGGAGCTGGCCAAGGGCTGATGCCCTCTCCAGAAATTTTGCTTTCTTTGCCACAGGAAGGTGATGATGACCTAAAGATTTACTTCTTCCTTCGTGTTGGCAGCTTGCTTCTCTGCCCTTGGCCAGCCTCTTCATGGCAACCGTCAGACACCTAGAAACTGTCATATTGTCCACGTTCCATACCTTCCCTTTCCATGCATCCGGCTTTCATCCCCCGCGAGGTGGAGGCTGGTGGGAGTTGCCTGTTGGCCAGCTGGAAATATACCTCGCAGTCACTGGAAATGGGACTACCCTTTCATCCTGCAATTGTACCACAGATATTTTAATTACCAACACAATGGAAAAGAGTAAAAATAAAATGGAGAGAAGCTTCACGTCTAACGTTAAGAAATTGTATAGTTAAATAATGGGCCTCCACACTACGTGCGTGGTTCAAGGTGACGTGGCCGAGCAGGGACAGCAACCCCAGCCTTAGAGACAAATTGGGGGTGCCTGGGTGGCTCAGTCTTTAAGAGTCTGTGTTTGGCTCAGGGCCGGATCCCAGGGTCCTGGGATCAAGTCCCGCATTGGTCTCCCTGCTCTGCTGGGAGCCTGCTTCTTCCTCTCCCACTCCCCCTGCTTGTGTTCCCTCTCTCTCTGGCTGTCTCTCTCTCTCTGCAAATAAATAAATAAAATCTTTAAAAATAATAATAATGAGAGCCAAATCGGCCCCCTCCCACTGCAGGGTCGTCGGGCTTTGCAAGCTCCGAATGGGACGTGCATTTTTAAATGGTTGGAAGCCATTAAAAGAAGCCTGGTATTTGCCGTCACGGCGTGGCATCCATGTACACAGTCCTCAGCAACGCAGCAATGCCACATCATCCACGTCACACCGAAGGCTGCCTTCCCGCCACAACAGCTCCAGGCTGCGCCCTTCGGCCCGTTACAGAGAGCAACAGCCGACCACTGCTGCAGGCGAGTCACCGAGTTCGGGAAATGACATTTTCAGGGAAAAAGTAGGGAAGGAAGCAGTGTGTATGGTAAGCGCCATGTGTGGAAGTGGGTGGGGAAGGTGCTGGAAGGGGGCGTGACTTTAATTGCTGGCCTGCAGAATTACCAGTCATTTTACTCAACCATCATGAGGGCTCTCAGTGTCACCATTCCTGTGACTCCTCTCGTGCTCACCTGCGCTGTCCGGACTTTCTGTAACGAGCATATATTCTTTTCAATAAATTTAGAAGTTATTATTTAAAAAGACGAGGATCACTTTTCCTCGCACAAAGGTTAGAGAGCTCTGTCCTTTCTGTGTGTTTGGAGGCCTTTCGCAGACACCTGAGGAAGACTTTGACATTAAAATCGGGTAGCGGTGTGCGGTCACCCCTGTGTTTCCTTCATTCGCCGGCTCGCGTGGTACCACACAACGTAGGACCAATGTTCTTGGCAAGATACGAAAGTTACTCCAGTGTCCATAACAAGTTAGGCAGTGAGATATATGAGGGCCAGTTTTAAAATATTCAGCAATAAAGTTTTGTGAAAGTTTCGTAACAACAACAACAAATGGGTCAGTCACCTGAGCAAGAGGTCCTAGGGCTCCATGTGGACCCGACACGCAGCCAAGCAAGAACACCTCCCAGAGGACTCCGGTTTCCTTTCAGTCCCAAAGGGACCAGAGTGGTTGTCCAAACCCCTATATTAATCTGGGACCGTGTTGTTCCACCAAATTAAAAATGTTAAAAGTACCAGGAATTAATTTCCGTGCTAATTTGGGAAAATATGATTAAGAGCATATTTTCAAAAAAAAAAAAATTAAAGGTAACAAGAGACCCTTTTGGCAGTAGTACAGGCTAAACTCGCTAGAGAGATCAAACCAAACCCTTCAAGTCTGATTGCAAAAAGCCATGCAGGGGCGCCTGGGTGGCTCAGTGGGCTGAGCATCTGAGTCTCGATTTTGGCTCAGATCATGACCGCAGGGTCCTGAGATGGAGCCCCAAGTCAAGCTCTAAGCTGAGTGTGGACCCTGCTTAAGATTCTCACTCTCCCTCTCCCCAACCCCCGTTCAAAAAAAAAAAAAAAGCTATATAAAAGGCTATTTAATCTAAGAATGTGCCACACTTCCCATCATCATAGGGGAGGAAAGGGACCGCATCGCAAAGTGCTGTATAGATGCTTGCAGAAGGAAGGGGCCATAGCTCCCCCAACATGTTCAGCTTTGCTCTTCCCTCGATGACTCAGGCAATGAGCTCAAGGACAGCCCTCACAGTGGAAAGCCCAGCCTGGGCCGGAGGAGCCCCGCGCAAGGCCATGCCGGGAGCTCATTACGGCTGGCTCTGCAGCTGAAGCTTCAGATGGCCTGCATCAGGTCTCTCGCTGAGCGCTCCAACCCAACTGCCTCCCCGAAGGAAATGTTTGTTGGAAACTCCAAATCCATGAATATCACACATATTTTTTCCTCTTTCCAGGCAGCCTCCTTTTCTGCCTCTGAAGGTTGAAATTGAATGAAGTCTCAAGTGCAGAACCATGTTGAGCAGCACAGACAAACGCGTGAATTCGAACAAGGTGCTCTGGGTCCATGGGAAGCTCCCCGGGCCAGATCCTCAGCATCCCGTAGCAGCCATCACTTAGCGCTCAGTGAGAGACCTAAGAGCAGAGCAGTGTCACGATGTCTTGCCTAGGTCCACCTCTCAATCCTCAGGCCCTTCCACCTACACCACTTGCATCCCTCAAGAGAGCACCGAGAGAGCACAGAGGGAGTATTCTCACTTCCCACCTGCTCTTGGACATCACGCAGCAGAACTCACAGAGACAGGAACACTTGGGTGGAACACTCGGCGGGATTAAAGTGTGGTCCATACATCACTTTATTGCATTATTTTACTGAAGTCTGGTGGTGTCTGGCTCTGGTCTGCAGCCATCAAGCTCCTGGTCCGTTGACAGCCTCCTCCATCTGCTCCCTGCTCGTCCATGGCTCCAAGCGGACTCAAGGAGTTCTCACACTCTTAACACACTCAACACATCCTTAATGGAAAATTTGTCTGGACCATCTTTGTTCCTGAAAAAAAGAGAGTATGTGATGATGCTATTCATTGCTCCTGGCAATGATTTATAACCCATTTAATTGTAAAGTTCCCAAAGTGCCCTAACCCTATTAATACAGCTTCTTTAAATGAAGTTGCAAATAAAACCAACATGGCATCTTCTAGGTGGGGTCTTTCTTGGATGTTGGCAAGAGGTTGGTCATGATGCTTCCTCACCTACATGCTTCTCAAACGGGGCCCTGTGGACCCAATAGGGTGAGACTCTCCATAACCAGGGAGAAGGCTGTACTCAGGCCTCTGTCTGATATTCACCTGTAGGAGGAAAAGGAGAGCCCCACCCCCGAAGGCCACCTTTCAGTGTTCAACTCATTTTCGTCCCTAGCAGCCATCCTGCTCACAGCCCAGTGGGGTTTGGGGAAGCATGCTTTGCTCATTAGAAAGAATATTGCTTTACAGGCATTGAAGTCATGACATTTGGTACATTGCATAGCATCCGTTGAATGAACTAAGGAATGTGAAATAACTTGAGTGGTGCTGGCAAGACACACAGGAATTAAAGAAATGAAGAGTGAATATCCAACTGGCTTTCCCTTCTGGCTGAAATAGTTATAATCCCCTCCCCTCTTTGGGGAATCACAGCCCCAACAAGTGCTGATTTTGCCACCTACTGACTTGTGACCCTGAGCCCAGTTCTTCCCACTCTTACATTGAGTTTCCTCATTTACACCCAGGGATGTACCTAGCTCCTACTTAAGAGTTCATTGTGAAGATGAAGCAAGAAAGAACACAGACGTCAAACATCTCATATTGTACCAGGTATAGAGGAAGAAGGGTGCTTCCCTTTACTATCACCGATTCCAACAACAATCTTGCAAGATCTTATTAAGTTCGTTTTACAGATTAGAAAACAAGTTCAGAAAAATCATGCAATATTTCCAAGGCAATACAGCTGATAAATGAGGACGCTGGATTCAAATCCAGAGCCTTCACTAGCCAAAGCCCACGTTCTTTCTAGCTCAGCACCTCTGTGACCTTGACGTGCTCTCGGTCACCTGGGGATCTTGTGAAGCAGATTCTGACTCAGTAACATTGAGGTGGAGCCCAAGATTCCATATTTCTAATAAGCAACTAGGAGATGTTCATGCTGGAAGCCTGTGGAGGATACTTTGAAAAACAAGGTTCTAGAACATTCTGCTTCCTTATCAAACCCTGATGGCTGAATGGTCAGAGCAAACCTGAGAGAGGGGAAGAGAAACATTGACACTGACTAAAAAGAGGAGGGCCTGAGTGGCTCAGTCAGTTAAGTATCTGCCTTCAGCTCAGGTCATGATCTCAGGGTCCTGGAATCGAATCCCATGTCTGGCTTCCTGCCCAGCGGGGACTCTGCTTCTCCCTCTCCCTCTGCTCCTCCCCCTGCTTGTGTCCTCACTCTCTCTTTCTCTCTGTCTTTCTCTCAAATAAATAAATAAAATCTTTTTAAAAAGAAGAGAAGAAGAAGGAGAAAAAGGAAGAGAATGGCTGAAAGAAATCAGGCTCTGGAAAACAGGAAATAACACCTCCGTCACGCCTCCACGCCCGGGACCACGTGTGTTCATTTAGGGGCATACATCCATCCAGCATTTTATAAACGTGTTAGAAAACTATACAGAACTATGAAAGTCTGCCTTAGTCTCCATGTTGTAAAAGATTTTTAAAAGTAGGGTTTTTTTTCTTTTCTCCGCATCTCTGGTACCCCAACTTCCAGAACAGCCGGGTTTCCAGGTTCTAAGGTCATTGGTCTTAGCACGATGAGCAGCGGGCAGTTTAGGAACTAAGTTAATTCTCAGAGCCACTCTCTCAAGCACGGACTTTGCAGTCAGATAAACGTGGTCCACATCCAGTTTCCACTGGTTCTTAGGTTCCTCTTCTATGAAACAGAAATGTTTTTATGCCTCAAATTTTCCTGAAGATCAAAATGAGTGAATATGTGTGAACCACCTAGAGGAAATCCTGAAATGAAATGAGCTCTCAACATTTGTGGTCTTTAATGTTACCACTGATGTGGACAGGGCAGTGATGTAGGATAGGGTAATGAAAACCTCTCCTCACCTTTATTCCAGCCTCACAGTGCACCAGGGGCTGGACCAGGTGCCTCGTGGTGTTCTCCCCCACCCCTGGGATGGTTTCTATTATTCTTTCATTGACGATATTTTACAGATGAAGAAACTGAGGCACGGAGGGGTACCTCATTTGCCCAAGTCACAGGGATAGTAGAGAGTGGGACTAGTGTTTGAATCAGGGGCTCTGACTTCAAGAGCCTTACTCTTGTCCTACTCTCCGATCACAGTATTTGGTTCTGGTGGTGGTTGCCACTGTTGTTAAGGATTAGAGGAAGTTCCCTGGGCTGGTAAAATCTCAACAAAGCAATTATTTTTAACTTGCTGGTAGAGGTGATCAGAGCAGTTCATAGAGAGGTGACATTTATCAGTACAGTCACCCTGATAACGCACAGAGGGACAGATCCATGCCCTGGGACCAGCCGTTAATGACATCCCTTTGTGTGGTATACTGATTCTCAGCCCCGTCCCCGCTGCTGTCAGAACTCATTAAGCTAAACACGTTTTCAGTAATGCCGTTCAAAGACTTCTGTAATTGACTGTATGACGAGTTATACATAAGCAACTGAATTAGCAAATCTACCAACCCTCTCCAACAAAGAGCCCCAGAAGAAAATGAGCTAATTATGCATATGCTGTCCAGACAAGGAAGAGGGTGTGAAGCAAAATGCCTCTTCATTACAGAGAGAAGCGGCGCTTCCCTCGGAGGGCACAGAACCGAGAACGCGGGCGGGATCGAGGGATCCAGCAGCCAACCCCTTCTGTGCTGTTGAGGGAGGAGACAAAGTGCCAACAGCCTCACTTCCTGAAAATCTTAGAACACTTCCCTGTCCTGTTGCCCTGAACCAGGTACAGTAACTACGCATGCTGTGCGCTCACGGAACGTGGAAATGAACAGACGCGAATGGAAACGGCAGCTGTCGTTTAAGGAGCAGTGACTAGGTGCTAGTCAGCGGTTGGGATCTTTCCCATTCTTCCTCATTTCTGATGCTCAGGAACACCCTGCAAGGGCATTGTTCAATTTTTCAGATGGGGACCGAGGTACAGAGGGTTGACTAAATGACCAGCATCACAAGCCAATGAGAGCCAAAGTGAGCCTGGGCTACAGCCACCCGTGTTCCTTTGCCTCCGTGGTTCTCTCCCAAGCTTCTGGATTTCTCCTGCTACATGAGGACGCGGTACTCCTAGATGAACTCCGGGGTCAGGGCAGGGGCAAGGCAGCAGGACATACGTCCAGAGGGTTGCACAAAAACTACCCCGCACAGAAGAATGCATGTCCCTTCTAAAGACAGAAGTTTCAACTCCAGTCATGTCAGACAAGCCCAGTCTGAAGCCTCATGGATTTTGCTGGAGAGCCATCAGAGACCCTGTGTTACTAAACTCTGCCAACTCCCCATGCTGGTATGTTGATATGTTGGCATCTGCAAAAATGTGCTAAACACACTTCCCCCAGTTAGCTGAATTGTCCCTAGTTGTTCTCACGAGCATTTCAGTTTTACCCACGACAAAATGATTTCCACTTCACTTACGTATTGAGAGAGTCTGTGATTCTCATCCTTCCAATTCTTTTACCAAGACCCTAAAGACAAGCCTTTAAGAAAAGCACAAAAAGTTTCCATTTCTTTGTCTTACAGGGGTGGGATCTGCCCTCAATATAAAAGATTAATCACATGCTGGGGCGCCTGGGTGGCTCAGTCGGTTAAGCATCTGCCTTTGGCTCAGGTCATGATCTCAGGGTCCTGGGATGGAGCCCTGCATCAGGCTCCCTGCTCAGCGGGGAGCCTGCTTCTCCCTCTCCCCCTGCTGCTCCCCGCGCTTCTGCTCTCCCTCCCTGTCAAATAAATAAATAAATAATAAAATCTTCTTTAAAAAAGATTAATCACACAGGAATTGTTATGCCACCAGTTTTTAGTCTGCTAACGATATATCTCATCACAGGAAGAGAACCGAGGAGGTATACGACCCAACGGCTTCCCAGGATCTGGGCATTAAAAGGATCATATGGGGCACCTGACTGCCTCAGTCAGTGGAACATGCAACTCTTGATCTCAGGGTTGTGGGTTTGAGCCCCACATTGGATATAAAGATTACTTTAAAAAAATGAAATCTTAAAAAAAAAGAGAAAAGGATCATCACTGACTTAGCTTTCACATAAAGCTGTTGCATAGAACTACAAAAAATGTGTGGTAGAATTTTAGAGATACAGAGACCCTTAGAAACAATATAGTCTAATCATTGTATTTTTATGAGTAAGGACAAATTGAGGCTTTAAAACAGAGAAATTGGTCTATAAATCCCTGGTCTACCATACTCCTGGGTAACTTTGCGCAAAATGCTTACCCTCCTTGTGCCTCAGTCCTTTCAATGGCTGAAGGAGAGAAATGCCACCAGTCCCAGCGTAGTAGCAAGTACTCAGGGCTCCATTTCTTTTTTGCTGATCCCCGTGCACCCCACACCTAGCTCAGCTCCTGATATATACAGACCTGTGGGAGCATCACGGATATGAAAGTCCGACTAATCCATAGGATGTGCTCAAAAATGTGAGTTTCCCCAACAATTGTTGGAGAGGATGTGGAGAAAGGGGATCCCTCCTACATTGTTGGTGGGAATGCANCACACCCTCAAAGCTGACTCAGAAAATCAACACTGTGGAGTGTCCTCACCCTCTCTTCAGAACCGGCAAGCTCACAAGACAGAGTTTACGACTGAAGACAGATTTACCAGTTAGACGCCCTTGGAAAATTATTAATTTTCTCAAGGCCTCATCATCTTCATTTTTAAGGTATAGATAGCAAAAGTCTACTGCATAGGCTTTGTTATGGGTTGATTATGTCCCCAAAACATTCATATGTTGAAATCCTATTCATAAGTTGAAATTCCCCAGAACCTCAGACCGAGACCTCATTTGGAAACAGACTTACGTTAGATGTGATTTGTTAAGATGTGGTCATACTGGAGCAGGGTGGACCCCTTCAGTATGACTAGTGTCCTTGAAATGCAGTAATTTAGGCACAGGCACACACAGGGAGAGTACTGTGTGTGTGTGTGTGTGTGTGTGTGTGTGAGAGAGAGAGAGAGAGAGAGAGGGCAGAGGTCACGGTGATGTGTCTACAAGCCAAGGACCCAAGGAAGGCCAAAGACTGCCAGCAAACCACTTGAAGCCGGGAGAGAGGCTCCGAAGATTCTCCCTCACACCCTTAGAAGGACCAACCTTCATCTCCTTCTTTGGCTTCCAGAACTATGAGACAGCACATTCCTGCTGTTTAAGTCCTCCAGTCTGTGCTNATACCGTGTGTGTGTGTGTGTGTGTGTGTGTGTGTGTGTGTGTGTGAGAGAGAGAGAGAGAGAGAGAGAGAGGGCAGAGGTCACGGTGATGTGTCTACAAGCCAAGGACCCAAGGAAGGCCAAAGACTGCCAGCAAACCACTTGAAGCCGGGAGAGAGGCTCCGAAGATTCTCCCTCACACCCTTAGAAGGACCAACCTTCATCTCCTTCTTTGGCTTCCAGAACTATGAGACAGCACATTCCTGCTGTTTAAGTCCTCCAGTCTGTGCTATTTTGTTAAGAGCAGCCCCTGTGAACTAACGCAGGGCTCTTCTGAAGATGGCGTGTGGTGATATCTGTAGAAGCATCAAGCCCTGGGCCTGGAACACAATAGGTGTTTGGGTAGGTCAGGCCCTGTCTGTGCTGGCCAAGACATGGCTCCTGTGTGGGTAGCAGGAAGGGTAAGCAGGGTGCAGTGCAGTGCGTGGGGTATTAACACACGCATTCAATGCATGGTCACTCTGCAAATGTGAACAGAACACTTACTGGCTTACCTAGCTGGTTGCCTGAAAAAGGCCTTTTATTTCTTTTTTTCTTCCTAAGATCTTCATAATTACAGGAAGAGCCTCTTGAAAGTTGTGTTTTGCTGGGCAAACGTGGAGTGCACAGGCCTTGCCCTGCGGTGGAGTGTTACGAGGCCATGTGGCACTTGGGAAGGGCTTCTCCTAACAGAACCCCCATTGTCTGCACAGCTGGTCAGCCGCGGAGAGCTGCAACTCCATATGAGTGAAGGAGCCTTCTGGGAGGTGTAAGATTGAGACTCCGAGCCTTTCCATGTTATAGTTCAATCTTGTTAGAACCACTCCGATGGAGCAAGAGGTCTCCTGCGGGAAAGGGCATCAGGGACCACACTGTAACTCGCACGGTGACCAGGGCTTGTCACACCTCGGGGAGGGGGTTCCAATCATGAGCACACTGGGGAGGAGGCACTGGATGCTTTGAGAACGTGGACCACTGAGGAAGCTGATGAGTCAGGACCCCATCAGCTATCTGGGTAATTCAGATGGAGCCCCAGAGGGCAGCAACACGGGCGGAAACCAGGAGCTGGCCAAGGGCTGATGCCCTCTCCAGAAATTTTGCTTTCTTTGCCACAGGAAGGTGATGATGACCTAAAGATTTACTTCTTCCTTCGTGTTGGCAGCTTGCTTCTCTGCCCTTGGCCAGCCTCTTCATGGCAACCGTCAGACACCTAGAAACTGTCATATTGTCCACGTTCCATACCTTCCCTTTCCATGCATCCGGCTTTCATCCCCCGCGAGGTGGAGGCTGGTGGGAGTTGCCTGTTGGCCAGCTGGAAATATACCTCGCAGTCACTGGAAATGGGACTACCCTTTCATCCTGCAATTGTACCACAGATATTTTAATTACCAACACAATGGAAAAGAGTAAAAATAAAATGGAGAGAAGCTTCACGTCTAACGTTAAGAAATTGTATAGTTAGGGGCGCCTGGGTGGCACAGCGGTTAAGCGTCTGCCTTCGGCTCAGGGCGTGATCCCGGCGTTATGGGATCGAGCCCCACATCAGGCTCCTNGTCACTGGAAATGGGACTACCCTTTCATCCTGCAATTGTACCACAGATATTTTAATTACCAACACAATGGAAAAGAGTAAAAATAAAATGGAGAGAAGCTTCACGTCTAACGTTAAGAAATTGTATAGTTAAATAATGGGCCTCCACACTACGTGCGTGGTTCAAGGTGACGTGGCCGAGCAGGGACAGCAACCCCAGCCTTAGAGACAAATTGGGGGTGCCTGGGTGGCTCAGTCTTTAAGAGTCTGTGTTTGGCTCAGGGCCGGATCCCAGGGTCCTGGGATCAAGTCCCGCATTGGTCTCCCTGCTCTGCTGGGAGCCTGCTTCTTCCTCTCCCACTCCCCCTGCTTGTGTTCCCTCTCTCTCTGGCTGTCTCTCTCTCTCTGCAAATAAATAAATAAAATCTTTAAAAATAATAATAATGAGAGCCAAATCGGCCCCCTCCCACTGCAGGGTCGTCGGGCTTTGCAAGCTCCGAATGGGACGTGCATTTTTAAATGGTTGGAAGCCATTAAAAGAAGCCTGGTATTTGCCGTCACGGCGTGGCATCCATGTACACAGTCCTCAGAACTGCAGCAATGCCACATCATCCACGTCACACCGAAGGCTGCCTTCCCGCCACAACAGCTCCAGGCTGCGCCCTTCGGCCCGTTACAGAGAGCAACAGCCGACCACTGCTGCAGGCGAGTCACCGAGTTCGGGAAATGACATTTTCAGGGAAAAAGTAGGGAAGGAAGCAGTGTGTATGGTAAGCGCCATGTGTGGAAGTGGGTGGGGAAGGTGCTGGAAGGGGGCGTGACTTTAATTGCTGGCCTGCAGAATTACCAGTCATTTTACTCAACCATCATGAGGGCTCTCAGTGTCACCATTCCTGTGACTCCTCTCGTGCTCACCTGCGCTGTCCGGACTTTCTGTAACGAGCATATATTCTTTTCAATAAATTTAGAAGTTATTATTTAAAAAGACGAGGATCACTTTTCCTCGCACAAAGGTTAGAGAGCTCTGTCCTTTCTGTGTGTTTGGAGGCCTTTCGCAGACACCTGAGGAAGACTTTGACATTAAAATCGGGTAGCGGTGTGCGGTCACCCCTGTGTTTCCTTCATTCGCCGGCTCGCGTGGTACCACACAACGTAGGACCAATGTTCTTGGCAAGATACGAAAGTTACTCCAGTGTCCATAACAAGTTAGGCAGTGAGATATATGAGGGCCAGTTTTAAAATATTCAGCAATAAAGTTTTGTGAAAATTTCGTAACAACAACAACAAATGGGTCAGTCACCTGAGCAAGAGGTCCTAGGGCTCCATGTGGACCCGACACGCAGCCAAGCAAGAACACCTCCCAGAGGACTCCGGTTTCCTTTCAGTCCCAAAGGGACCAGAGTGGTTGTCCAAACCCCTATATTAATCTGGGACCGTGTTGTTCCACCAAATTAAAAATGTTAAAAGTACCAGGAATTAATTTCCGTGCTAATTTGGGAAAATATGATTAAGAGCATATTTTCAAAAAAAAAAAAATTAAAGGTAACAAGAGACCCTTTTGGCAGTAGTACAGGCTAAACTCGCTAGAGAGATCAAACCAAACCCTTCAAGTCTGATTGCAAAAAGCCATGCAGGGGCGCCTGGGTGGCTCAGTGGGCTGAGCATCTGAGTCTCGATTTTGGCTCAGATCATGACCGCAGGGTCCTGAGATGGAGCCCCAAGTCAAGCTCTAAGCTGAGTGTGGACCCTGCTTAAGATTCTCACTCTCCCTCTCCCCAACCCCCGTTCAAAAAAAAAAAAAAAGCTATATAAAAGGCTATTTAATCTAAGAATGTGCCACACTTCCCATCATCATAGGGGAGGAAAGGGACCGCATCGCAAAGTGCTGTATAGATGCTTGCAGAAGGAAGGGGCCATAGCTCCCCCAACATGTTCAGCTTTGCTCTTCCCTCGATGACTCAGGCAATGAGCTCAAGGACAGCCCTCACAGTGGAAAGCCCAGCCTGGGCCGGAGGAGCCCCGCGCAAGGCCATGCCGGGAGCTCATTACGGCTGGCTCTGCAGCTGAAGCTTCAGATGGCCTGCATCAGGTCTCTCGCTGAGCGCTCCAACCCAACTGCCTCCCCGAAGGAAATGTTTGTTGGAAACTCCAAATCCATGAATATCACACATATTTTTTCCTCTTTCCAGGCAGCCTCCTTTTCTGCCTCTGAAGGTTGAAATTGAATGAAGTCTCAAGTGCAGAACCATGTTGAGCAGCACAGACAAACGCGTGAATTCGAACAAGGTGCTCTGGGTCCATGGGAAGCTCCCCGGGCCAGATCCTCAGCATCCCGTAGCAGCCATCACTTAGCGCTCAGTGAGAGACCTAAGAGCAGAGCAGTGTCACGATGTCTTGCCTAGGTCCACCTCTCAATCCTCAGGCCCTTCCACCTACACCACTTGCATCCCTCAAGAGAGCACCGAGAGAGCACAGAGGGAGTATTCTCACTTCCCACCTGCTCTTGGACATCACGCAGCAGAACTCACAGAGACAGGAACACTTGGGTGGAACACTCGGCGGGATTAAAGTGTGGTCCATACATCACTTTATTGCATTATTTTACTGAAGTCTGGTGGTGTCTGGCTCTGGTCTGCAGCCATCAAGCTCCTGGTCCGTTGACAGCCTCCTCCATCTGCTCCCTGCTCGTCCATGGCTCCAAGCGGACTCAAGGAGTTCTCACACTCTTAACACACTCAACACATCCTTAATGGAAAATTTGTCTGGACCATCTTTGTTCCTGAAAAAAAGAGAGTATGTGATGATGCTATTCATTGCTCCTGGCAATGATTTATAACCCATTTAATTGTAAAGTTCCCAAAGTGCCCTAACCCTATTAATACAGCTTCTTTAAATGAAGTTGCAAATAAAACCAACATGGCATCTTCTAGGTGGGGTCTTTCTTGGATGTTGGCAAGAGGTTGGTCATGATGCTTCCTCACCTACATGCTTCTCAAACGGGGCCCTGTGGACCCAATAGGGTGAGACTCTCNGCAATGCCACATCATCCACGTCACACCGAAGGCTGCCTTCCCGCCACAACAGCTCCAGGCTGCGCCCTTCGGCCCGTTACAGAGAGCAACAGCCGACCACTGCTGCAGGAGAGTCACCGAGTTTGGGAAATGACATTTTCAGGGAAAAAGTAGGGAAGGAAGCAGTGTGTATGGTGAGCGCCATGTGTGGAAGTGGGTGGGGAAGGTGCTGGAAGGGGGCGTGACTTTAATCGCTGGCCTGCAGAATTACCAGTCATTTTACTCAACCATCGTGAGGGCTCTCAGTGTCACCATTCCTGTGACTCCTCTCGTGCTCACCTGGGCTGTCCGGACTTTCTGTAACGAGCATATATTCTTTTCAATAAATTTAGAAGTTATTATTTAAAAAGACGAGGATCACTTTTCCTCGCACAAAGGTTAGAGAGCTCTGTCCTTTCTGTGTGTTTGGAGGCCTTTCGCAGACACCTGAGGAAGACTTTGACATTAAAATCGGGTAGCGGTGTGCGGTCACCCCTGTGTTTCCTTCATTCGCCGGCTCGCGTGGTACCACACAACGTAGGACCAATGTTCTTGGCAAGATACGAAAGTTACTCCAGTGTCCATAACAAGTTAGGCAGTGAGATATATGAGGGCCAGTTTTAAAATATTCAGCAATAAAGTTTTGTGAAAGTTTCGTAACAACAACAACAAATGGGTCAGTCACCTGAGCAAGAGGTCCTAGGGCTCCACGTGGACCCGACACGCAGCCAAGCAAGAACACCTCCCAGAGGACTCCGGTTTCCTTTCAGTCCCAAAGGGACCAGAGTGGTTTCCAAACCCCTATATTAATCTGGGACCATGTTGTTCCACCAAATTAAAAATGTTAAAAGTACCAGGAATTAATTTCCGTGCTAATTTGGGAAAATATGATTAAGAGCATATTTTCAAAAAAAAAAAAATTAAAGGTAACAAGAGACCCTTTTGGCAGTAGTACAGGCTAAACTCGCTAGAGAGATCAAACCAAACCCTTCAAGTCTGATTGCAAAAAGCCATGCAGGGGCGCCTGGGTGGCTCAGTGGGCTGAGCATCTGAGTCTCGATTTTGGCTCAGATCATGACCGCAGGGTCCTGAGATGGAGCCCCAAGTCAAGCTCTAAGCTGAGTGTGGACCCTGCTTAAGATTCTCACTCTCCCTCTCCCCAACCCCCGTTCAAAAAAAAAAAAAAAGCTATATAAAAGGCTATTTAATCTAAGAATGTGCCACACTTCCCATCATCATAGGGGAGGAAAGGGACCGCATCGCAAAGTGCTGTATAGATGCTTGCAGAAGGAAGGGGCCATAGCTCCCCCAACATGTTCAGCTTTGCTCTTCCCTCGATGACTCAGGCAATGAGCTCAAGGACAGCCCTCACAGTGGAAAGCCCAGCCTGGGCCGGAGGAGCCCCGCGCAAGGCCATGCCGGGAGCTCATTACGGCTGGCTCTGCAGCTGAAGCTTCAGATGGCCTGCATCAGGTCTCTCGCTGAGCGCTCCAACCCAACTGCCTCCCCGAAGGAAATGTTTGTTGGAAACTCCAAATCCATGAATATCACACATATTTTTTCCTCTTTCCAGGCAGCCTCCTTTTCTGCCTCTGAAGGTTGAAATTGAATGAAGTCTCAAGTGCAGAACCATGTTGAGCAGCACAGACAAACGCGTGAATTCGAACAAGGTGCTCTGGGTCCATGGGAAGCTCCCCGGGCCAGATCCTCAGCATCCCGTAGCAGCCATCACTTAGCGCTCAGTGAGAGACCTAAGAGCAGAGCAGTGTCACGATGTCTTGCCTAGGTCCACCTCTCAATCCTCAGGCCCTTCCACCTACACCACTTGCATCCCTCAAGAGAGCACCGAGAGAGCACAGAGGGAGTATTCTCACTTCCCACCTGCTCTTGGACATCACGCAGCAGAACTCACAGAGACAGGAACACTTGGGTGGAACACTCGGCGGGATTAAAGTGTGGTCCATACATCACTTTATTGCATTATTTTACTGAAGTCTGGTGGTGTCTGGCTCTGGTCTGCAGCCATCAAGCTCCTGGTCCGTTGACAGCCTCCTCCATCTGCTCCCTGCTCGTCCATGGCTCCAAGCGGACTCAAGGAGTTCTCACACTCTTAACACACTCAACACATCCTTAATGGAAAATTTGTCTGGACCATCTTTGTTTCTGAAAAAAAGAGAGTATGTGATGATGCTGTTCATTGCTCCTGGCAATGATTTATAACCCATTTAATTGTAAAATTCCCAAAGTGCCCTAACCCTATTAATACAGCTTATTTAAATGAAGTTGCAAATAAAACCAACATGGCATCTTCTAGGTGGGGTCTTTCTTGGATGTTGGCAAGAGGTTGGTCATGATGCTTCCTCACCTACATGCTTCTCAAACGGGGCCCTGTGGACCCAATAGGGTGAGACTCTCCATAACCAGGGAGAAGGCTGTACTCAGGCCTCTGTCTGATATTCACCTGTAGGAGGAAAAGGAGAGCCCCACCCCCGAAGGCCACCTTTCAGTGTTCAACTCATTTTCGTCCCTAGCAGCCATCCTGCTCACAGCCCAGTGGGGTTTGGGGAAGCATGCTTTGCTCATTAGAAAGAATATTGCTTTACAGGCATTGAAGTCATGACATTTGGTACATTGCATAGCATCCGTTGAATGAACTAAGGAATGTGAAATAACTTGAGTGGTGCTGGCAAGACACACAGGAATTAAAGAAATGAAGAGTGAATATCCAACTGGCTTTCCCTTCTGGCTGAAATAGTTATAATCCCCTCCCCTCTTTGGGGAATCACAGCCCCAACAAGTGCTGATTTTGCCACCTACTGACTTGTGACCCTGAGCCCAGTTCTTCCCACTCTTACATTGAGTTTCCTCATTTACACCCAGGGATGTACCTAGCTCCTACTTAAGAGTTCATTGTGAAGATGAAGCAAGAAAGAACACAGACGTCAAACATCTCATATTGTACCAGGTATAGAGGAAGAAGGGTGCTTCCCTTTACTATCACCGATTCCAACAACAATCTTGCAAGATCTTATTAAGTTCGTTTTACAGATTAGAAAACAAGTTCAGAAAAATCATGCAATATTTCCAAGGCAATACAGCTGATAAATGAGGACGCTGGATTCAAATCCAGAGCCTTCACTAGCCAAAGCCCACGTTCTTTCTAGCTCAGCACCTCTGTGACCTTGACGTGCTCTCGGTCACCTGGGGATCTTGTGAAGCAGATTCTGACTCAGTAACATTGAGGTGGAGCCCAAGATTCCATATTTCTAATAAGCAACTAGGAGATGTTCATGCTGGAAGCCTGTGGAGGATACTTTGAAAAACAAGGTTCTAGAACATTCTGCTTCCTTATCAAACCCTGATGGCTGAATGGTCAGAGCAAACCTGAGAGAGGGGAAGAGAAACATTGACACTGACTAAAAAGAGGAGGGCCTGAGTGGCTCAGTCAGTTAAGTATCTGCCTTCAGCTCAGGTCATGATCTCAGGGTCCTGGAATCGAATCCCATGTCTGGCTTCCTGCCCAGCGGGGACTCTGCTTCTCCCTCTCCCTCTGCTCCTCCCCCTGCTTGTGTCCTCACTCTCTCTTTCTCTCTGTCTTTCTCTCAAATAAATAAATAAAATCTTTTTAAAAAGAGAAGAGAAGAAGAAGGAGAAAAAGGAAGAAGAATGGCTGAAAGAAATCAGGCTCTGGAAAACAGGAAATAACACCTCCGTCACGCCTCCACGCCCGGGACCACGTGTGTTCATTTAGGGGCATACATCCATCCAGCATTTTATAAACGTGTTAGAAAACTATACAGAACTATGAAAGTCTGCCTTAGTCTCCATGTTGTAAAAGATTTTTAAAAGTAGGGTTTTTTTTCTTTTCTCCGCATCTCTGGTACCCCAACTTCCAGAACAGCCGGGTTTCCAGGTTCTAAGGTCATTGGTCTTAGCACGATGAGCAGCGGGCAGTTTAGGAACTAAGTTAATTCTCAGAGCCACTCTCTCAAGCACGGACTTTGCAGTCAGATAAACGTGGTCCACATCCAGTTTCCACTGGTTCTTAGGTTCCTCTTCTATGAAACAGAAATGTTTTTATGCCTCAAATTTTCCTGAAGATCAAAATGAGTGAATATGTGTGAACCACCTAGAGGAAATCCTGGAATGAAATGAGCTCTCAACATTTGTGGTCTTTAATGTTACCACTGATGTGGACAGGGCAGTGATGTAGGATAGGGTAATGAAAACCTCTCCTCACCTTTATTCCAGCCTCACAGTGCGCCAGGGGCTGGACCAGGTGCCTCGTGGTGTTCTCCCCCACCCCTGGGATGGTTTCTATTATTCTTTCATTGATGATATTTTACAGATGAAGAAACTGAGGCACGGAGGGATACCTCATTTGCCCAAGTCACAGGGCTAGTAGAGAGTGGGACTAGTGTTTGAATCAGGGGCTCTGACTTCAAGAGCCTTACTCTTGTCCTACTCTCCGATCACAGTATTTGGTTCTGGTGGTGGTTGCCACTGTTGTTAAGGATTAGAGGAAGTTCCCTGGGCTGGTAAAATCTCAACAAAGCAATTATTTTTAACTTGCTGGTAGAGGTGATCAGAGCAGTTCATAGAGAGGTGACATTTATCAGTACAGTCACCCTGATAACGCACAGAGGGACAGATCCATGCCCTGGGACCAGCCGTTAATGACATCCCTTTGTGTGGTATACTGATTCTCAGCCCCGTCCCCGCTGCTGTCAGAACTCATTAAGCTAAACACGTTTTCAGTAATGCCGTTCAAAGACTTCTGTAATTGACTGTATGACGAGTTATACATAAGCAACTGAATTAGCAAATCTACCAACCCTCTCCAACAAAGAGCCCCAGAAGAAAATGAGCTAATTATGCATATGCTGTCCAGACAAGGAAGAGGGTGTGAAGCAAAATGCCTCTTCATTACAGAGAGAAGCGGCGCTTCCCTCGGAGGGCACAGAACCGAGAACGCGGGCGGGATCGAGGGATCCAGCAGCCAACCCCTTCTGTGCTGTTGAGGGAGGAGACAAAGTGCCAACAGCCTCACTTCCTGAAAATCTTAGAACACTTCCCTGTCCTGTTGCCCTGAACCAGGTACAGTAACTACGCATGCTGTGCGCTCACGGAACGTGGAAATGAACAGACGCGAATGGAAACAGCAGCTGTCGTTTAAGGAGCAGTGACTAGGTGCTAGTCAGCGGTTGGGATCTTTCCCATTCTTCCTCATTTCTGATGCTCAGGAACACCCTGCAAGGGCATTGTTCAATTTTTCAGATGGGGACCGAGGTACAGAGGGTTGACTAAATGACCAGCATCACAAGCCAATGAGAGCCAAAGTGAGCCTGGGCTACAGCCACCCGTGTTCCTTTGCCTCCGTGGTTCTCTCCCAAGCTTCTGGATTTCTCCTGCTACATGAGGACGCGGTACTCCTAGATGAACTCCGGGGTCAGGGCAGGGGCAAGGCAGCAGGACATACGTCCAGAGGGTTGCACAAAAACTACCCCGCACAGAAGAATGCATGTCCCTTCTAAAGACAGAAGTTTCAACTCCAGTCATGTCAGACAAGCCCAGTCTGAAGCCTCATGGATTTTGCTGGAGAGCCATCAGAGACCCTGTGTTACTAAACTCTGCCAACTCCCCATGCTGGTATGTTGATATGTTGGCATCTGCAAAAATGTGCTAAACACACTTCCCCCAGTTAGCTGAATTGTCCCTAGTTGTTCTCACGAGCATTTCAGTTTTACCCACGACAAAATGATTTCCACTTCACTTACGTATTGAGAGAGTCTGTGATTCTCATCCTTCCAATTCTTTTACCAAGACCCTAAAGACAAGCCTTTAAGAAAAGCACAAAAAGTTTCCATTTCTTTGTCTTACAGGGGTGGGATCTGCCCTCAATATAAAAGATTAATCACATGCTGGGGCGCCTGGGTGGCTCAGTCGGTTAAGCATCTGCCTTTGGCTCAGGTCATGATCTCAGGGTCCTGGGATGGAGCCCTGCATCAGGCTCCCTGCTCAGCGGGGAGCCTGCTTCTCCCTCTCCCCCTGCTGCTCCCCGCGCTTCTGCTCTCCCTCCCTGTCAAATAAATAAATAAATAATAAAATCTTCTTTAAAAAAGATTAATCACACAGGAATTGTTATGCCACCAGTTTTTAGTCTGCTAACGATATATCTCATCACAGGAAGAGAACCGAGGAGGTATACGACCCAACGGCTTCCCAGGATCTGGGCATTAAAAGGATCATATGGGGCACCTGACTGCCTCAGTCAGTGGAACATGCAACTCTTGATCTCAGGGTTGTGGGTTTGAGCCCCACATTGGATATAAAGATTACTTTAAAAAAATGAAATCTTAAAAAAAAAGAGAAAAGGATCATCACTGACTTAGCTTTCACATAAAGCTGTTGCATAGAACTACAAAAAATGTGTGGTAGAATTTTAGAGATACAGAGACCCTTAGAAACAATATAGTCTAATCATTGTATTTTTATGAGTAAGGACAAATTGAGGCTTTAAAACAGAGAAATTGGTCTATAAATCCCTGGTCTACCATACTCCTGGGTAACTTTGCGCAAAATGCTTACCCTCCTTGTGCCTCAGTCCTTTCAATGGCTGAAGGAGAGAAATGCCACCAGTCCCAGCGTAGTAGCAAGTACTCAGGGCTCCATTTCTTTTTTGCTGATCCCCGTGCACCCCACACCTAGCTCAGCTCCTGATATATACAGACCTGTGGGAGCATCACGGATATGAAAGTCCGACTAATCCATAGGATGTGCTCAAAAATGTGAGTTTCCCCAACAATTGTTGGAGAGGATGTGGAGAAAGGGGATCCCTCCTACATTGTTGGTGGGAATGCAAGTTGGTACAGCCACTCTGGAAAACAGTGTGGAGGTCCCTTAAAAAGTTAAAAATTGAGCTACACTATGACCCAGCCATTGCACTACTGGGTGTTTACCCCAAAGATACAGACGTAGTGAAAAGAAGGGCCATATGCACCCCAATGTTCATAGCAGCATTGTCCACAATAGCTAAATCGTGGAAGGAGCCGAGATGCCCTTCAACAGATGACTGGATTAAGAAGCTGTGGTCCATATATACAATGGAATATTACTCAGCTATCAGAAAGAACGAATTCTCAACATTTGCTGCAACATGGACGGCACTGGAGGAGATAATGCTAAGTGAAATAAGTCAAGCAGAGAAAGACAATTATCATATGATTTCTCTCATCTATGGAACATAAGAACTAGGATGATCGGTAGGGGAAGAAAGGGATAAAGGGGGGGGTAATCAGAAGGGGGAATGAAACATGAGACACTATGGACTATAAGAAACAAACTGAAGACTTCAGAGGGGAGGGGGGTGGGGGAATGGGATAGACCGGTGATGGGTAGTAAGGAGGGCACGCATTGCATGGTGCACTGGGTGTTATACACAACTAATGAATCATCGAACTTTGCATCAGAATCCGGGGATGTACTGTATGGTGACTAACATAATATAATAAAAAAAATCATTAAAAATAAAAAAAAAATTTAAAAAAATGTGAGTTTCCCTTCTGGTACATGACTCCTCTAAGGTCATAGAATAAGTCATCAAATTGAGACCAGTGTCTGAAGCTGATTCCTGTGTCAGTGCTCCTTGCCTAGGAGTGAAGAATGGGGGGGGAATGGGCTTAGGAACAGGTCAAGGGGCCCCACAGCTGGAAGAGATTATGCTTTCCTTTGCCTGGGGTAAACTTGAACTGTGACTTTCTGTTATTCTGAGATGAGAGAAATACCCAAGTCAAACACTTCCCTGTCCCAACTTCCACCCATCACAGGAGGGAATCCTGTGGGCAGAGCCGACCACCTCTGGCTGATTCATCCCAGGTGCCCACCGCCAGGGGTAAGAGCGTGCCTGTTCCTAATCAAAAGCCCGCTCATAAGCAAAGGTGAATAAGAAGTTGTGCTTATGGAGAAGCCCGAGAAGACAAGTCTATTTCTGCACAATGCCCTTCTCAATCTTGCAGAAGCAAATTGTGCTGTACATTTGATGCACATGCCCCGTGCCTGCAGAGCCCTGTCGTTGGCTTGACTTCCACGGCCTGCTTGCCCTGGTTGGAGGCAGCCATACCAAACCATCTCCCACTCACACCCCGCTGGGAAACAAGCTCTGCCGGTTCCCGTGCTCGGGGTCTGTAAGCTGTCAGCCCTCTGATTCCTGCAGTGGCTCCTTCCTCTGTGCTCCCGCAGGACTGGCTTTGCTCCTAGACCCCAGCACCTATCTCCATCTGCATGAAATTAGATTTCTCCGTATGTGCCTTCACATCCCCCCAAGCTCTCCCCAAATCACGGCCACATGTGAAGTTTTGTGGCCTGCCCAGTGCCCTGATCATGGGAGGAGCCACACTGACATTAATGCTGGATATATGCCTCTATCCCAAATCCCTCACTGTGTCCATTTTTTCTAAAATCACAAATGTTACTCTGGTCGTAGAAAAATCTGTCCAAGGAGGTTCTGGCTGGCTCGGTCAGTAGTGCCCGTGACTCTTGATCTCAGGTTGTAAGTTCGAGCCCCGTGTTGGGTGTACAGATGACTTAAAAAATAAGATATTTTTTTAAAAAGTTCAGGAAAAAATCTAAATATGAACACCCTTCTTTAAACTTTCTCCTTCACTTTTCTACCTTCACGCACATACTAACCCTCTGCACGATCTTAAATCTTAATCTTCCTGGCCAGCTAGTCTGAAGCCATGAGAAAACCAAAATACTCAGTAGTGTAAGGTTGAGTCCAAACGTTTTCCTCTCTGGACAGGTTGACCCAACAATAAATATGTCATCAAAACACGGGCGTTTTTGTGAGTGAAAGGGAGCATTGTAAAGGCAACAGGTGCAAACTGTATATTACCTTCCTAGAAAACCAGAATGCAGAGTCACACGAACGCTAGTGTTGGGTCAATCTGGGGTATGTTTTCCAGAAATCTGTAAGTGGAAGACCCTGAGGCAAACTGTGGGAAACGAGAGTTTCAGTGACTAGGCCTGACCCAGAGGCTGTGCCCCCAAGGTTGAGTGAGAGGTGTAGACCCCGCACAGTGTCCTCTAACTACACTCTTGTTCCTGCATTCTGTGTTGACGCTCCAGGAAGTGGGGCATAGAAGTAGAACAGCCCATGTGCAGGATCCAAGATGTCTGCCCGAAGGAGATGGAGGGCACTTGCTGGGGCCGAAAGCAAGCCCCTCAAAATGAGCCAGAGCCTAGACTCATCTGCCTTCCAAATGGGAGATGACTGAGAGTGAGAGGGAAACACCCCAACTCCATTGTGCAAGTGGGGGATGGGCTCCTAAGAAGCCTTCTGGGAACTCCTTCACGTTGAAGGGAACTCTGTTTTCTGCACGTGTGCAGGTGGTGGCCGTGGCAGGGAAATTCCATCCCATCACCCTTATGGAGCCCCATTTGTATTCTCAGGTTGGTGGTCCTGAGAAGACATCGGTTATCCACCCAAATCTGTGAGCCCATACCGATAGAAATGAACAAATAAATAGTAAGTACCTCACAAATGTAGAAGAAATGACGGAGTGAGACGATTACCATGAGGCAATCGTCATAGCAATAACTGATTCTGGACACTAGCAGAGAAGGTTTGATGAGAAACCACCTCACCAAAATATAGTAATATAGTATATCCTGGTGATATAGAAATAGTAATAGAGTAATGCCACATATGTTAGAATGTAGTAATAGAAATAGAGAATATAGTAGTAAGATAGTAATATATGATGTTAATATAGTAATAGAGTATATATTAGTAAGATAGTAATAGGTAACATCATATACATTAGTAATGCAGTAATAGTAATAAAGCGTACATTAGTTAGATAGTAATATATGATGTTAATATAGTCTAGTACCTCATCACCATATAGTAATATTTTACAGGAAAAACAGTAGGAACTTCGCAGTGAGAAATCTGGCACACATCATCCTAGTCAAGGGATCAAAATCGAAGTCACCAGGACTGAGACAGCAATCATGTCATGTTCCTGATTGACTTATCTCTACCACTGTGAACTTACCAACTGTCCCATTATTCAGTGGGTACGTAAGCCAGCACTCTCATTGCTGGTTGAGCTTTCAGTACTCGAATTGTGTCGAATGTGGCAGTGGCATCCCCTTAGAGCTGGCCCCTGTGCCTTCTGACCTGCATCCTTATTTTCTGAGCCCTGCCTCACTTTCTAACACAAGATAGTTTTGAAAGATGGTGGGCACACCCTCTCTCTTGTTCTCACATGTACTGAAGAAGCATTGAATTCAGGCTGACCGGATTTGTTTCAACTTCATCCATGAGAAGGGGTTTCAAATCCTAGAAAGCTGCGTGTTCCCCGGGATCTTAGGGGTTATCTAATTCAGCCTTCTTGCATTTGCAGATTAGAAAGCTGGGGCTCAACGCAGAAACTACTTGCCCAACAAACCCATTTTATAGAAACCCTTCAGGACGAACCAGAAGAACAGGGCTTCAGAGAGACTCCAGTGTAAGTGAAAACAGCATGCAGTCCAAGCATGTTCTCTGGGGGCGTCTGCCGCGTTTGGCTCCTGTGTCTGACCAGGATAGCCCAATAAACCATTTTTATTACAACATGCATAACAGATTTGCCAGCCATCCCCGCATTTACAGATGGCCATTAATTTTTTTCCCTAACATAATGCATTCCACTCACAAAAAAAAAAAAAAATCCTTACTCGTCATAAATTGTGAGTGCAGAGAGACGGCATTACAGTTTAACACTGAGCAATAAATGCTCCTCATTATTCCCTCGTTTATTATTTCTTGCAGGATTTGAATATATCTTAAAGAATATCTTTGAAAAAGCCATTAGTTCCATTACAAGGCTTCAGAACCTCTCCAGGCCCTTTAACCTATGCAAAGCTGAAGACGTGCTACGAAGAACTAGTCCGTACAATGGAAGCTGAGGGGTTGTAATACCCAGTGACTGATTTCGCTGATGTTTTGTCATTATCGGAGGACTCTCCTGGCACCCAGGAAGAAAGATACTAAGGATCTTCTCCATATCCAGAATTTTCTTACTAAAAATTATTGCATTTTAGGGAATTCTGCAAGAAAGTTATTCAACTGAGCTGAGTTTCTATGTTAGAAAATGGCCAATGTGTAGAAGGCCGCTTTCTAAACTGACTTTTATCTTTTCTATCAATAGACATTACTTAGCGGAAAAAGTCTCTAAGCCAATAAGTTACCTTTGCTTATTTTTTTTCTTTGCTAGTTCCTGTGATTAAGCTAGTGTTTTGGGGTTCTTCTATGGGGACACTTTTGGGAAATACTGACTTGGGGATCTGATGTCCAAGGAGGAAAGGAGATCTGTGCACTCCTTTTTGCAGGGAGAGAAAAATAAGAGAGGAAAAGAGCTTCCAGCATTTCCTAGCAGGCTTCGGTGAGCAGCAAACATCACTGGCAAAAATGAACAGGGTATTAGAGTTTCTGTTCATCCATTAGACCAATTCAATGTATATACTGAATGCCCACTAGGTACCAGGGATGCAAGACAAGCAGAAAAGACACTGTCTCTGATTAGGAGAAAGAGACAATTTAACAAGTCATAAGAGTCAATGATGCCATGACTGTGATCTGGGAAGGAAAGCAGAGAGTGGACCCAGTCCTGCGAAGAAAGGAGAGCAGAGGGGGTTTGCCTAAGCCTGAGTCATGATAAAACCTCTCTAGTTTCCTGCATGTTTGACTGTCATTCAACAAAAAAGAAGAAAAGAAGTTTTGAAGTGTGTGTGCCCAAGATTCTTTATAAATGGTAGGTCTGGAACTCAATTCCTGGAGGTCTGGGCCCAGTGCAAACTCTTTCTACTGTACCCCCAGAGGGAACCAAGGCACTTACTACTCCTAATTCTTACAAAACCATTCATTAAGCATCTTTCATGCACAAGAGCAGAGAACCAGAAGGAAAAGGAGAAGATACAGGACAAATTGGACATGGTCCGTCCTTCAAAGATAGTTTATGTTCCCATTAGGTAAGCTGAGACACGTAAGTTCACTTAGAAGCAGAACAGCAGAGGCAGAAACTGATGTGGGACAAAGGACAGAGAGATAACTTTAAGCTGAAAAATCAGAGAAGGTTCCATAAAGGTGGCAGCTTATGAACCAGACTTGGAAGACCTTGAGGAGAACGTGGCTCGTGGGCCAGGTGGCTATGGCAGAGGGTGCCTGTGGGGAGCTGGGAGGGTCGATGGCAGGAGAATCGACCCACTGCTCTGCTGGCAGTGGGGCCACCAGGGCTGGAATAGCTGGACCCGGCTGAAGGCCCAGGCTGCTCTGTCTTTGGAGGATGCCAAACTCAGGCTTGGTGAAGAGCACCCCACTGGGCAGAGACCTGGAATAACATTACAGCAGGCGACTGGAATTCCTCATTGTAACCCAAGTCTATTTTAAGACATTTTTCACTGTGAATGCTTTGTCAGGAGTTGCTCAAAAGGGATCATCTGAAGTCGATGAAGCAGAAAATCACCCAAACTCTGAGTCAGTAGGAGGACAGAACACATTTCAATAGATTTGGCTAAAGGAGCAAGGCTAAGTGATAACAGATATGTTCTAAACAGATATTAAATACTAAATTATTCCTATTAGAAATATAGATTTCGTGGGGCGCCTGGGTGGCACAGTCGTTGGGCGTCTGCCTTCGGCTCAGGGCGTGATCCCGGTATTCCGGGATCGAGTCCCACATCGGGCTCTTCCGCTGGGAGCCTGCTTCTTCCTCTCCCACTCCCCCTGCTGTGTTCCCTCTCTCGCTGGCTGTCTCTCTGTCACATAGATGAATAAAAT
Organism: Ailuropoda melanoleuca; assembly: GCF_002007445.2. Taxonomy (NCBI): domain Eukaryota; kingdom Metazoa; phylum Chordata; class Mammalia; order Carnivora; family Ursidae; genus Ailuropoda; species Ailuropoda melanoleuca. The sequence goes on along the minus strand of NC_048221.1, from coordinate 140,168,182 downwards.
CTTTAAAAAAAAAAAAGAAATATAGATTTCGTGGTATTTGGCCCATTTTTTTTACTGTCACCAAACATCTTTTAATATCTGTGATATGCCAGGAGGTGTCATATAGGATATTGTGGACACAGAAATGCATAACACAACATCCTTCATTTAACTGGCTTACGGTTGAGTGGGGGACATTTATAACTTTGCAAAGGCGAATTTAAAATGGCAAACCAGACGGGATAGGAAGGGGACGTAGGAAGAGTACACATTCACTGGAACTTTCCGCTAGGCCCTCACACTCCTCTGGGCCCTGGGACGGCTTTTCCAATGCCTTGCCAACATATAGTATATATAACTCAGTAATCGGATCTTCTTTCTCCTCTAAAAAGAAACACATGAGCTTCCATGGCATCTGCAAACAACTTTACAGAAGGAACATTTGGAAATAAAATTCCTAAGATCTGTTAAACAAGGATAATGAGATAACAGTGATAAAACTCTGACTATAAGGAGTATTCGTACATTTCTAGGAAGGAGAAACTAAGCCGCAGAATGACAGATCAAATCTCAATCCCTTCAGCAGCGGTTGGAGTGGGCGAGAGCTCACATAGACGAAGGCTCCTATGAGTTGGGTGTGTATAACACTGATCAAAGGAGTAGTGTCCCAAGGTCACACACATGGAAAGTGGCCAAGCCAGGGTTTTCACCCAGGCTAGCCTAAGCCAGAGTCCACGTTCCTCCCACTAGGTAGACTATTTATCATATGACAGCGTGATATTCTCCGAATTGGTCTCCCCATTACACTGCGCTTCATATCACTTTTACCCAAGTCTCTGGCACAGAGTAGATGTTCAATATAGTTCTGTTAAATGGTTGAATGACTGACGGCAGGATTAGGTACTGGACTATTCCATCTGTATTTGCTATAATCAGTTTGCAACCCTCATCCCTCACAGTCTCAGCTGGAAGACATATCTTTGAATTTTCCAGCACTCTGCTTAGCGTTTTCTGGCAGGAGAATCTCCCTAAATGATAATTAGCTTGTTTTTACTTTTTTTTTCACTCCATTCCAAGCAGATAGCCAGCCTTTATAACCCTTTCCCTCAGTTTATCCTGGGGGAAAGAAAAAAAGGAGATCTCTTGAGACAGAGATCTCTCAAGAGACAGAGGCAATGATTCCCAGATCCCGGAATGGGTACAGACATGGGATCCTGCAAGTTAGAGGTCCCCGTAGCTGGCTTTGCCTTCAGAACCCAGAGAAGCGATAAGGCTTCTAACCAATGATGGGATGGATAGTGCTACTAGGAAGGTAGGTGCAGCCAGTGTCCCAGGCTCCCAGCATACCACACAGCCGCAGAGCCACAGAGCCAAGCTACCCAGCTGCAAGGAAATGGGATAGTCAAGATGTCAAGTGTGACCACAATGGACCACAGATTAAAGGCCCTTCCAAAACTTGATGGATACCATGTTCTTGTGCATCCAAAGAAAGCAGAAGAGCCCTAATCATCCTTAAAATTCAATCTAGCAAGATTAGGACTCAGAGTTTGAATGAATTTATTCAAAGTAAATATTTTTAATTGATCACTCTAAATTTGAAAGATTTGATCTCACCATACTTAAACTTATTGAAGAGAGCATACATAGTTTCTCAGAAAGAAGGGGAGAGAGGACTTCCGTTGGGGGTTAAACCATAGGGGAATCGGCAAGAGGTACAGTGTTGTCTCAGAAGCATTGCCCGTCTGTGAGTTCCAAAGTGGTAAAGGGCTCTTGGGCAGCTCCCTCACCCCAACTGAGAAGATGACTAGACCTCCAAGGAAAATGGTGCTCAATGCTGCCAGACACGTCAGATCATGCTAGGGGCTCCAGGTCACAGCAAAGATTGTTGTCATAGACCTATCAGAGCTTCCAAGCTCAGGGGTTAGAACCTCTTGGACAGAAGCATCTTAGTGATACCTGGTGGGGGTGGTCCAGAGGGGCCTTCCAGAATGATTTGCTTTGTGTAAACCCAAGACCTTTTTAGTATTGGAAGCTCAGTTATACTATCTGGGCCCAATGATGTCTCAGTTTCCTGTCCCCATCATCTTATCATCATGACAATCAGTCTGATCAAACCAGATTTAAAGAAAATGCCATCACACAGCATTTCTTAGACAGCCTATCTGATGAATCAAGACTTACTCACACTGCAATTAATAAGAATTCCACTTGCAATGTAGGTTCCTGAGTGCAATAACTGATTTGCTATGCCTGTGGCAAATAGTTACGAGGCGCTTTACAGTTTACAAAGGAATTCAAAGCCATTACAGGAAGAGGTGGTGTTTGGAGGTCTCACAGGGGAGAGTTCAAGTCTGTGATTGATGCTCTGGGGAAGAGAGACTTGGACCACACCGTCAAATAAAAAATGATTATTGTTATAATAACAACTCAAGAAATTTTTTGTTATTTCTAAATTCTGAAGTAAACTGTCCCAGATGTGTCACAGTGTTTCTGAAATTTGAATACCAGAAATATTCCTTTTAAAAGGAAGGATTTACCTCAGACCTCTCAGAAAACATATTCCTCGACCCCAGGAGTCCACAGGCTGCCTTTAAACTCATGGTCGTATGAAACCAGCCCTGTTACAGGCAAGCGTCTCCCCATGAGAAATTATTACTATAAGAAGGAACTTTTATCTTTTTTACTGACAAAACTTTCATTAGGGTTATCGCTAAAATGAAAAGATACGCATTTTAACTCCCTTGAAAGGTACTGTCTCTCGAGGGTGCGTCTACAGGTTTCTGGGAGGTCAAAACTCCTTACTGTGAGGATCCCTGTTCTCAAGTGTGAGTGACCACTCACAGCGCCCACGGAAGCTACACAGAAAGGGGCTCCGAGAACCGCAGCCCCTGGAGTTAGATAACTTGCATGGGCCCCAGAAGGGGCTGCGTGAACATGATGACCCAGGCAGCTCACACCCTTGGTAGGTGTGACTTCCCCTCCCTAGTCCTCCATTTCCCACACCTGCCAAGATGTCTGCGAACAACTAGGAAGAGAGAGAGTGCGGACAGGGTGGGAGGAAGTGTTTGGCGTTACCAGGAAGTCGGTGATACATAAAAGCGTATGGCAGCGGGCAAATCACTTAGTTACAAAAATTGGGTTACAAAGAGGACCCAGAATCATAGGGCACAGGTCAAAAGACGTGGGGAGCAACACTTCATGGAAGAATGGTGTTGGGCAAATCATATTATTTCTAGAGTTTCCACCTCTTCATCTGTAAGATAAGCAGGTGGGTGTGGTATTCATGAAGATGCATTTGACGTACAGTAACTAATATCTGTTTATTGTTCCAAGGTTTAAAAAGAAGCACTTCTACATTTATTCTTATTTCATCCTCATGACAACTGGTGATTATAATCTCTGTTTTATTAATAAAGAAAGCAAGCCTTAGAGAAGTTATTCCCTAAGCTGAGAAGGGATGCGCTGGTGTTGTAACTGCCGTCTCCGGTACTGAGGCCCACCGCTTTCTCCTGCAGAGCAGCGCCTGGGGCTCTAAGGATGCGTAGGAGTGGGCCTTGTGACGTGGGAACAGAGGGGAACAGAGCCATGGATCTCTTGACCGTGTCCTGTAAATCCACCTGGTTTCCTGATTCCTGTTGCCATTCTGGTCTCGACCATCCTGCCTGTTGCCCCAGGTGTCTTTAGGCCGAAGGGTTTATTCCAAACATGGTGGAAAGCTCAGAAGCCTTTTCATGCCTCTATCTATTCATTCAGTACCCCGCCACCTCCTCCCCACTCTAATCTCTGTCTACTGTTACCCAGTTCCCCAGGTTGCTAGCCTTGACCGAGCCAGCTGCAGAAATGTGAGCACAGAGCTGCAGAATGGGGATCCTATTTCAGAGATGGCCGGCTCATTTCTCCGCAGCGAGATTTCATTAGGATAGGGAGGAGGTTGACTGCAAGTGATGCCACTCGCATGGAACCATCTCTCAGTACCCCACAGCTGGTGATTATATAAACCTATTGAGGGGCTAAGCTTCTGATCACATGAATATAGATTAGAGGAACAGGTACAGCAGAATCAGAGGCCTATCTAAACTGGCGTGTAAAACCCCACTGGAATAATCGTTACTGAGGATTTTTATTTTCAACATTTTTTTTTTTACAGTGCATTAAACCAAGTTAGACTTGCAATGCTATAACAAACACAGTTTTATAAGAATTTAAGTCCTGCAGCTTTGGACACACACACACACACAATTGATAAGCCCAGAGTGCATGCATATTTACTCCAACTTAAGCCACAGTAAGGTGACAGAATCTGGTTTTCATTCAAACTAAAGTCCTACAAAATAACAATAATAATGTATTCAAGCCCTGTGTGCAATGTGTAATAATTCTTTGAGAATCTTCCCCACAACATGCTGGTAAGAAATGTATATTCTTTTGAAAGAGCTGGAAATTCATTCAACTCTCTGTGTTATTAAATTATTGTTTAGGGGGGCGCCTGGGTGGCACAGCGGTTAAGCATCTGCCTTCGGCTCAGGGCGTGATCCCGGCATTCTGGGATCGAGCCCCACATCAGGCTCCTCCACTATTAGCCTGCTTCTTCCTCTCCCACTCCCCTGCTTGTGTTCCCCCTCTCGCTGGCTGTCTTTATCTCTGTCAAATAAATAAATAAATTTTTTTTAAAAAAATTATTGTTTAGGGAGGAGGGCAGCTATTATACACCTGTATCTCTACCGTTTCAGCACCCTGGAAATCACAGTCAAGAAAACTCTCACAGTATAATTCTAGAGTGACAGCAACAACCACAAGGAATAGCAATGTCTCTAACTCTGGTGGCAAAATCCCATGGCCCAGGAGAGTGAGGCTGGCCTTACAATACACACAATCACCGTCTCTTGATGGAAGGGGTCCAGTTCCTTTTCAACTCTGCATGTGAGGTAAGGAAGACAGTTGGGAGAGGCATGAACAGTGAAGCCTCTGTTGCACAGCATATTGCTCCTGACATTACTTTTTTTAAAAAATATTTTATTTATTTGACAGAGACAGAGACAGCCAGTGAGAGAAGGAACACAAGCAGGAAGACTGGGAGAGGAAGAAGCAGGCTCATAGCAGAGGAGCCTGATGTGGGGCTCGATCCCACAATGCCTGGATCACGCACTGAGTCAAAGGCAGACACTTAACCGCTGTGCCACCCAGGCGCCCCCTGACATTACTTTTTTGGAGAAAAACCATTATTTTATGTATTCCAAACATCACATGTTTCATCATCCTATGATTATAAAACATGGCAGGAGCCCTTTCTTCATCCTAAAATTATCATGACCTGGAGTCCCCACCGGCCTGACCAATTGTTGGAAACTTTTCAGGGAAATGCAAATTTAAAATATCCCCATAAATCCACTAGAATGACCAAAATGAATTTAACCAAAAAAAAGAAAGAAGAAGCTGAAAATGCCACATATTGACAAGGATGTGGAGCAACTGGGGTTCTCCCACATTGCTGATAGGTTCGCAAAATGGTAGAACCACTTTGGAAAATAGTTTGACAATTTCATACAAAACTTCATATGTACTTACTATAGGATCTAACAACCCCAAGAAAAATAAAAATGTGTCCACACGGGACTCGTATATGAATAATCATACCAGCTCTATTCATATCACAAAAATTAGGAATAACCCAAGCATTCACCAATGTTTGAACAGATAGATGAACTGTTATATATTCATACAATAAAATGCTATTTAGCAATAAAAAGGAGTAAATTACTAATGTCCACAACAACATGGATAAATATCAAAACATCACACTAAGCCAAAGAAAAGATACATAACAATTCATCTTGTATGACTTCAAATATGTGAGATCCTAAGAAAACCAAAACTAATATATAACAACAAAAGCAGATGGATGATTGCCAGAGTAAAGACAGAAAGGAGCTTGACCACAAAAGGAATAACATAACTTTTCAGGGTGATGGGATACATTAACTATGGTGGTAGTTGTGCCTTCTCCTAGAGCCTATGATGTCCCTTTTTCATTGGTTTTTAGGTTCTATCCAAACTGGACAAAGATGACCCCCTGTTCTTAGGAATGCCCTCACACATCTCCATGGCTCAGAGTCCTACCTAACTATCCAGCAGCCCAAAAGAGAGGAAATTCCTTCCCTCATCCCACATCCCCTTTCCCATCTTCATCCTCTCCAGTATAGGAAATATCATCCGTTATATTCAAGAGAAAATGAACCAACATGCTGTTTGCTGTACAAACTGAATTAGAAATCTCAATAGTTTATATCCCAAAGACTAGGTTGCTTAGTATTTACACAGATGCCATAGTGCAGTCCCCAAGTCACGTTTCTTCAACATAGTGTGTAAAATAAAAGTAAGACAACCACACCCCTCCCAGTAAACAAATATTTCTTAGTAACACCCACACATTAAATGTGTGCTCAAGGGTGCATGCACACACACGTACCCACAATATTCTCAAAAAAGAAATAAACATTCTCCCACAAAAAATAAACCCAACAACTAAATCCAGATTTCAGGAAAATCTATTTCTCTAGCAGTACTTGACTCTTCTGCTAATATACCCAAATTTATATAGTTAGCAAAACACAGGAAAAGAGGAAATAGGTTCAAGAGGAGGGAGGTGGAAAAGACACAGGGCAATAGATCCTGGGTGAGAAAATGCATTAAAAGCTACAGCTGCGTAATTGGGACGGTCTTTTGTCATCACTATGATCATGGTTACAAATGCAGGTTACCTCGATGATCCAGGATAAAAAGCTATACAGATGGATATAGATATGTACATATACACATATGTATAGACAGTTGATAGATGGGTACAGATATGTACATGTATACATATTTATGGACAGTTGATAGATATAATATCAATATGGAAATACAAATTGTTGTAAAGAATTCCTGACTCCCCCACACTATGTCTACTGGCCTTCAGGAGTAGATTCCAGTTTGAAGAACATTGTTATAGGGACTCTTTGTAAGCGTGAGAAAAGAAGATCTCTGTCTCTGCTCCATTAAAATGGAGCAATTGGGCATTTCCAACTCAAGGAGTAACATAAACTACACAGTGGTCTCTTCCTGACAAAGCTAACAGAGTCTAAGTTTAAAAGCTGGACATAATCCAGAATTTTAGAAACAGCCAGAGATATGTAGTGTCTCAGGCAGAACATCAGACTTCTTTTTCCCTTGTGGCCAAGTAAACAAGCCCAGGAATAAAACTGACGTCTGCTGCTCACCTACTAAATGCCAGGCATTTTGTATACACATTACATATATTACCATATGCAATTTCATATATTCTTTAATTTATCAACCAAGAGATAGCAACCAGCAACCAAGAGTGGTAATTTGAAATCATCCTACACTATTACAGGAGATACAGATGGAACTTCAAAATCTTCTATGAAAATTCAGTAGAAGATTCTCTATATTTCCAGAAAGATTTATTTCTGATGTGATATTTTTATTAATGTCCATTTTTCTCACTAGACTCTAAGCTACGCTAGGGCACCGGTTGAGCCTGGATTTTGCTACCCCCTTGGATCCCCAGTTACTAGCACGTGGACTGTTGTGCAGTAAAGACTCAATAAATCATTGCTAAATAAATGAACAAAGAAATTGTTGTTGATTTTTCCCATATTGGTTATATTCATAGGTGATTTGCTCAGTTTGAAGAAAGATTGCTTAAATTCCTCTCTGTGGAAACAGCAAGCAGAATATTAACAATGATGCCTGAAAACTGAACTATGGAGTTATGAAGAGGACCTAAAAATAGTTTCCTCCGATAACAACTTCATCGAACAAATGTTAAAACCTGTAAAGCCTCCGTCTTGAAGACACAGGGTGAAACAACATGTTCACAGTTGTCACGTAACACTCTTAACCAAAATTAAGTGGAACAAAGCCCGACAGTGAGCCATTGTTGCATCTAAGTCCTGGTTACATAATATCTTTCAGGAAAATGACTGTTTCCCAGATTAACTTGAATGCCAAAGATGGAGCTACGAACATAATTATGGCTGATATTTTTGTTCACCTGCTTAACAGATAGTTAGCAATAAGCAACTGTCTTATTCAGAATGATTCAATTTTTGGAAGAGAAGACAGGAAATGGCTCACAGTATTGACAGAAAACATGACTACCATTTCGTCTTCCGTTTATGCTTTCCTGCCGTCTTTGGTGGCGAAGATCTAATTCAGCACTTGAGTTCAGAGGAATATATGACTCATTGTCTTGAGAGAAAAGTAAAGATAGATCACTACTGAATCATTTGGTGGATCCAGCAGTATAACTGATCTACCTGGAAAAGAGTTTAATGATAATAAACATAACACTATAATAATAAATTTTGTTCCAAAGATTTACTTATTTATTTTAGAGAGGGAGGAGGGGCAGAGGGAGAGAATCTTCAAGCAGACTCTCCCCACTGAACACAGAACCTGACACAGGGCTCGATCTCATGACCCATGAGATCATGACCTGAGCCAAAACCTAAAGTTGGACACTTAACAGACTGAGACACCCAGGCACCCCTATAATAATGAATTTTGATTAACATTGCTGAATGTTTTTACGGACCAAGCACTGTTGTAGGTGCTGGAGAAAAGTCAGTGAACCCAACAAGGAAAAGTGAAAACAGTACTCATGGAGCCTGCCTACCAGAAATAGAAAACTTCCTCCTAATCACACATGTTCACAGCAGCTCTACTTTGAAGCTTCAGATGAATGCTAAGAAAAAAGAGAGAAAAGTTGTCCTTGGTAATTTCCAAAATAGAAAGTAGAGAACTGAATTCCCCAGTTGCTTCTGGTTACCTTGCATCTCAAACCCATTTAATTCTATGGACACTTTTTTTTTTTTAAGATTTTATTTATTTAACAGAGAGACAGCCAGCACGAGAGGGAACACAAGCAGGGGGAGTGGGAGAAGAGAAGCAGGCTCCCAGCAGAGTAGGGAGACCGACGCGGGGCTGGATCCCAGGACTCCGGGATCACGCCCTGAGCCAAAGGCAGATGCTTAACGACTGAGCCACCCAGGCGCCCCAATCATCTATGGACACTTTCAAGCACATAGCTATTTCTTACACTTTGAACTAGAAATTGGACAAGGAATAAAAAAATAGTCTTTTGTTGATAAAAGATTGGAGTCTGCTGCTTATAATCTGGAAACCAAAGTCTAATTTTTAATGATGTGAGTTCAGCTGCTAAATCAAATGGTTTATTCTTAGTTCTCACATTTTATTGACCTAAGAGCAGCATCTGAAAGAGCGGAGCACATCCTCTCCTTGATAGATTTTCCAAACTTGCCTCTCAGAACATTTCACTGTCTTTGTTTTCGTTATATCCCCAAGATCATTCCTTCTCAGTATCTTTGGGTGAGTCCTTCTCTTATCTTGGAACTCTTTAAAATGGCAATGCCCCAAGGCTTGGTCTTAATTATTCTTTTACTCTCTTCCACCTAACTGTTGGGAACCGGCTACAATCCTGTGGCTTTAAATACCAACCGTAGAGTCTCCACTAAGTGGCTGGTATCAGATTTGTAGATTCACTATACACAATAAAAAATAGTTAAACAAGATGTATCAAACAACTGTTTGTAAGTATTGGACAGTAACTAATATTGGGCTATAGTTCTTGAAAGAGGGGATTTAAATGAGATGAGCCCCATATTGGCTTTTTTTCCTCCATGGAACATTTTCTAAAACAGCCCTGCAGGAAAATAGGGCTCAGAGAACAGCAATGGAAACAGAGATTAAAGCTTGGAAGTAATAATGTATATGAGATTTAGGGGGTAGGTTAAAAGAGAGAGAAAATCCAGAGAGCAATAGCCCCAAAAAGGTCCACATAAAATGCCCCTCTAGTCTTTGGATAACATCTACACCTCATGTATGCAGACGAAGGTTCCAGGAGGCCTAGCTGGGAGCAGCTCTTGGGGTGCTGAGTACTGAAGAGGGATTTTAAGATCACATAGCTTTGGAGAGAAGTGGGGATGTGCCCCCCAGACAATCCTTAACCTTGGCAAACAACAGAGATATTTAATTGTGACCAGAAAAAGGCAATATCCCAGCCATAATCACCACATGCCAGGATTAAGAACATGAAAAAAGGATTCATTCAGATACTCCTACTCCAAGATTGACCAAAATGAAGATCTGCTCAAAGTAGTTAGGTCAACACAGTCTACCACAGTTAATTGCCTGTCAGAAAAAAACTCAAATTTTTTTTAGAAGAAAATAATGTAATTCAGACCCTACACTGGTTCATGCATAACATCAAATATAGAATTGAAAAATAACAGCCATATGAAGAGAAAGGGAAAAGTGGCTGGTAATCAAAAGATTATGTCATCAATGGAAGTGTACAAAGAGATGATCCCATTATGGAGTTAGCATACAAGCACTTTAGAAAAAAAAATATGTTAGGGGTGCCTGTGTGGCTCAGCCATTAAGCGTCTGCCTTCTGCTCAGGTCATGATCCCAGGGTCCTGGGATACAGCCCTGAATCGGGATCCCTGCTTGGCAGGGAGCCTGCTTCTCCCTCTCACACTCCCCTTGCTTGTGTTCCCTCTCTCACTGTCTCTCTCTGTCAAATAAATAAATAAAATCTTATAAAAAAAAA
>NC_048221.1:140150527-140157129 GCF_002007445.2 Ailuropoda melanoleuca | reverse complement strand
TGAGATCATGACCTGAGCCAAAACCTAAAGTTGGACACTTAACAGACTGAGACACCCAGGCACCCCTATAATAATGAATTTTGATTAACATTGCTGAATGTTTTTACGGACCAAGCACTGTTGTAGGTGCTGGAGAAAAGTCAGTGAACCCAACAAGGAAAAGTGAAAACAGTACTCATGGAGCCTGCCTACCAGAAATAGAAAACTTCCTCCTAATCACACATGTTCACAGCAGCTCTACTTTGAAGCTTCAGATGAATGCTAAGAAAAAAGAGAGAAAAGTTGTCCTTGGTAATTTCCAAAATAGAAAGTAGAGAACTGAATTCCCCAGTTGCTTCTGGTTACCTTGCATCTCAAACCCATTTAATCATCTATGGACAACTTTTTTTTTTTAAGATTTTATTTATTTAACAGAGAGACAGCCAGCACGAGAGGGAACACAAGCAGGGGGAGTGGGAGAAGAGAAGCAGGCTCCCAGCAGAGTAGGGAGACCGACGCGGGGCTGGATCCCAGGACTCCGGGATCACGCCCTGAGCCAAAGGCAGATGCTTAACGACTGAGCCACCCAGGCGCCCCAATCATCTATGGACACTTTCAAGCACATAGCTATTTCTTACACTTTGAACTAGAAATTGGACAAGGAATAAAAAAATAGTCTTTTGTTGATAAAAGATTGGAGTCTGCTGCTTATAATCTGGAAACCAAAGTCTAATTTTTAATGATGTGAGTTCAGCTGCTAAATCAAATGGTTTATTCTTAGTTCTCACATTTTATTGACCTAAGAGCAGCATCTGAAAGAGCGGAGCACATCCTCTCCTTGATAGATTTTCCAAACTTGCCTCTCAGAACATTTCACTGTCTTTGTTTTCGTTATATCCCCAAGATCATTCCTTCTCAGTATCTTTGGGTGAGTCCTTCTCTTATCTTGGAACTCTTTAAAATGGCAATGCCCCAAGGCTTGGTCTTAATTATTCTTTTACTCTCTTCCACCTAACTGTTGGGAACCGGCTACAATCCTGTGGCTTTAAATACCAACCGTAGAGTCTCCACTAAGTGGCTGGTATCAGATTTGTAGATTCACTATACACAATAAAAAATAGTTAAACAAGATGTATCAAACAACTGTTTGTAAGTATTGGACAGTAACTAATATTGGGCTATAGTTCTTGAAAGAGGGGATTTAAATGAGATGAGCCCCATATTGGCTTTTTTTCCTCCATGGAACATTTTCTAAAACAGCCCTGCAGGAAAATAGGGCTCAGAGAACAGCAATGGAAACAGAGATTAAAGCTTGGAAGTAATAATGTATATGAGATTTAGGGGGTAGGTTAAAAGAGAGAGAAAATCCAGAGAGCAATAGCCCCAAAAAGGTCCACATAAAATGCCCCTCTAGTCTTTGGATAACATCTACACCTCATGTATGCAGACGAAGGTTCCAGGAGGCCTAGCTGGGAGCAGCTCTTGGGGTGCTGAGTACTGAAGAGGGATTTTAAGATCACATAGCTTTGGAGAGAAGTGGGGATGTGCCCCCCAGACAATCCTTAACCTTGGCAAACAACAGAGATATTTAATTGTGACCAGAAAAAGGCAATATCCCAGCCATAATCACCACATGCCAGGATTAAGAACATGAAAAAAGGATTCATTCAGATACTCCTACTCCAAGATTGACCAAAATGAAGATCTGCTCAAAGTAGTTAGGTCAACACAGTCTACCACAGTTAATTGCCTGTCAGAAAAAAACTCAAATTTTTTTTAGAAGAAAATAATGTAATTCAGACCCTACACTGCTTCATGCATAACATCTAATATAGAATTGAAAAATAACAGCCATATGAAGAGAAAGGGAAAAGTGGCTGGTAATCAAAAGATTATGTCATCAATGGAAGTGTACAAAGAGATGATCCCATTATGGAGTTAGCATACAAGCACTTTAGAAAAAAAAATATGTTAGGGGTGCCTGTGTGGCTCAGCCATTAAGCGTCTGCCTTCTGCTCAGGTCATGATCCCAGGGTCCTGGGATACAGCCCTGAATCGGGATCCCTGCTTGGCAGGGAGCCTGCTTCTCCCTCTCACACTCCCCTTGCTTGTGTTCCCTCTCTCACTGTCTCTCTCTGTCAAATAAATAAATAAAATCTTATAAAAAAAAAAAGAAGGAAAGAAAAAGAAAAAATATGCTAAACAGAATAGAGGAAAAGGTAGACAAAAAATATTGGAGGATGTTATATTTTAATAAAGAGTATGAAACTATGAAAAAGAATTAAATTAACATTCTAGATCTACAAAATGTAATTTCTGAAATTAACGGCACATTAGATAAATTTAACAGTAGATTGCATAGGGATGAATATGACATTAGTAAACTTGAAGACAGGTCAATAGAAAACATTTACACAGAGAAAAAGAAATAGGAAAACAGAAAAAATATCACAATACGAGAGACAGAGTTGAAATCATTAACATATATATAACTAGAGTTCTGGAATGAAAAGAGAGATAGAATGGAACAAAAGCAATCAATATTTGCAAAAATTATGACCAAGTATTTTCTAACTCTTTCAAAAAACATCAACATACATCTGTAGATATATTTATATACCTGTAGATTAGCTAGGTGATAGATTGATCAACAGATGGATGGATAGATGAATGGATAGATAGATAGAAGTCATCGTAGCCAGGGGCGCCTGGGTGGCACAGCGGTTAAGCGTCTGCCTTCGGCTCAGGGCGTGATCCCGGCGTTATGGGATTGAGCCCCGCATCAGGCTTCTCCAATATGAGCCTGCTTCTTCCTCTCCCACTCCCCCTGCTTGTGTTCTCTATCTCGCTGGCTGTCTCTATCTCTGTCAAATAAATAAATAAAATCTTAAAAAAAAAAAAAAAAAAGAAGTCATCATAGCCAAAGTGCTGAGGCCAAAGAGCTGAACAAAAATAAAACCTTTAAAGCATCCACAAAAAGAAGACACAAAGAATTAGAGCTAATTTTATTTAAAAAATTATGAAAGTCTGAAGGCAATGGAATGAAATCTTTTAAGCGAGGAGTGGGGCAGGTGTCAAACTACAATTCTAAAATAAGCAAAATTAATTTCAAAATTGAAGGCAAAATAATCATGTTCTCATTGTCTTGGTGTAATTCTTTTGTGTCTTGACTATATCAACATCAGCATCCTGGTGTGATATTATACTCTCGCCTTGTTAGTCATGCCCTAGGAAAACTGAAGAAATGGTCATGGGATCTCTCTATGTTATGTCTTAAAACTGCATGTGAATCTATGTTTCTCTCAAAATAAAAGCTTTAAAGTTTTCGACAAACAAAAGCTGAAATATTTGATGCCAGCAAACCTGAACAACAAGAAATATTAAAGGAAATTTTTAGGATTAAGAAAAATAATTACGTCTGGGAGCATGGTAATGTAAAAAGAATGTACAAGTTGAGAGAGAGTAAACATATGGATAACTGTAAAAGATTATTAGTTATTTTAAGCAACAATAATAACTATGTTTTGTGGAACTGACAGCATATGTAAAAGAAAAGCTTTTGAGAATAATAGCAATATAACACCAACATAAGGTAAACTGGATGCATTCTGTAATTTAGACAACACTCACTGAAAGAATTATACTAACAAGTTATTATGATAAAGCTAATAGAAATGTTGATTAATAATAATTTTTAATTTTTAAAACTTGATAAATTCAAAAGAAAACTTAAGAAGAGGAACATAGAAATGGGGCGCCTGGGTGGCACAGCGGTTAAGCATCTGCCTTCGGCTCAGGGCGTGATCCCGGCGTTATGNTTTTTAAAACTTGATAAATTCAAAAGAAAACTTAAGAAGAGGAACATAGAAATGGGGTGCCTGGGTGGCACAGCGGTTAAGCATCTGCCTTCGGCTCAGGGCGTGATCCCGGCATTATGGGATCAAGCCCCACATCAGGCTCCTCTGCTATGAGCCTGCTTCTTCCTCTCCCACTACCCCTGCTTGTGTTCTCTCTCTCACTGGCTGTCTCTATCTCTGTCGAATAAATAATAAAATCTTAAAAAAAAAAAAAAGAGGAACATAGAAAGAATAGAAATGAGACAAACAGAAAGTAAATAACAAGGTATTAGCTTTAAATTCAACCATATCAGCAGTTGCATTTAACATAAATGAATTAAATACTCCAAATAAAGGAAAATATTTTCAGAATGGATTAAAAACCAAAACAAAATAATTCTGCTTGCAAAAAGCATGACCTTCCCCAGCACACCAGTTCAGCATGAAGGAAATTCCACTCTGGGTACATATGGACAGGAAGATGGGACCCCCTCTTTCCCATGGCTCCCAATCAAAGGATACAATATCTCCCTAGGAGGGGCGACCATCAGAATTTCTACTCCCCTCGCCCCTACCCAGCTCCATGTTGTTGTGACTAAATTGCATGTGAATGGAACAAGGAGGTTAGGGACTTCTTTCTCCACCCTGTACCACTGGACAGGGGCTCTACCCAGGTGCTAAAAGATGTGACCTCAATTGCCNACACCAGTTCAGCATGAAGGAAATTCCACTCTGGGTACATATGGACGGGAAGATGGGACCCCCTCTTTCCCATGGCTCCCAATCAAAGGATACAATATCTCCCTAGGAGGGGCGACCATCAGAATTTCTACTCCCCTCGCCCCTACCCAGCTCCATGTTGTTGTGACTAAATTGCATGTGAATGGAACAAGGAGGTTAGGGACTTCTTTCTCCACCCTGTACCACTGGACAGGGGCTCTACCCAGGTGCTAAAAGATGTGACCTCAATTGCCGTTGTTTCAGTTACTGTAAAGGTCCCACATCTAGAGAGGCAGGTCAGTAAGACCAGAGCCTGCTACCTCCACCCAGAGACCTGCTCATAAAGCTGGGGTGTCAGTCCAAGAGAAGGAGGTCACTGTCCCAGTGCCCAATTCTGCAGTAGTTGCTTAGAGATTTTGTTCAGGGGTAAGGCAAGCCAACATAACAAGATTAGAAGGTCTCCCCAAAGAAATTGCCCTTATTCAGTGTGTGAAGAGATTCAAGCCTAAAGACTTTTTCAAAAACAATGAAGATATTGGTGGTAAGCAATTAAGACATCCATAAGAGCAAAGAGATAAACCATAGGCCAGCTAGTTTACCAGGGATAACAAGGCAAGGAGACAGCCAGGGAGTGCTCTCCTGATGTCAGAACAAACTCCAAGTACCAGCCTCAAAAATAGCCCTGCAAAGGGGTCCAGGTTTAATCAGATTAGACTGCAGAAACATTTATGCCCAAGGACATTGTTAAAAACAATAACCAGTCAACAATTAGTAGCACCGAAGGACTGGGTGTGATACCAAAAGTGGCAGACAGCTTAACACAGAGAATCAAGAAAGACGTTAAAGAGAGCCCTGCAGAAACCACTGTCATCAAATGCACATCCAAGGCAGAGCCCACAGTGGAGGGACATCAGACACTTCACTCTGTATGGGAAATAGACTTCACTGAAATCGTCTACAGAGGTCACTAGACAAATGCATAAGCAAACAACATCAAGCCAGGTAGAGTGCAGAGTGGGGAGAACAGGAATTGGTAAACAGCATTGTTAAAATAGATCAGCTAAGATGTCCACTTTTTAATAGTAATTTAAAAAATAAAACATACAAAGAGACAAGAAAACGTGATCCATACTATTGCCTAAAAGGACATGCTGTTGGATGGATCATTTAGTTGACATAGACATTACCTCTAATAACAGAAGACCTGAAGCACAGGGAAGGCAGTAAGCTTCACATATTTATGGGACTCTTGCAATGTTCTAGACATTTTGATCTGCATGCTCTGACTTTGTATTTCTTATTTCATCTGATTTCTTTCTTTTTATGAATGCAAAGGGTGTGTGTGTGTATATGAAGCAATTTATCATACTAGACTTGTCCCATACTCTTTACCCTCTTCCTTATCATTGGATATTTTTTCTTTTTTTTTTAATTTTAATGTTTTTTTATTATATTATGTTAGTCACCATACAGTACATCCCCGGTTTCTGATGTAAAGTTCGATGATTCATTAGTTGCGTATAACACCCAGTGCACCATGCAATACGTGCCCTCCTTACTACCCATCACCAGTCTATCCCATTCCCCCACCCCCTTCCCTCTGAAGCCCTCAGTTTGTTTCTCAGAGTCCATAGTCACTCATGTTTCATTCCCCCTTCTGATTACCCCCCTTTCTTTATCCCTTTCTTCCCCTACCGATCATCCTACTTCTTATGGTCCATAGATGAGAGGAATCATATGATAATTGTCTTTCTCTGCTTGACTTATTTCACTTAGCATTATCTCCTCCAGTGCCGTCCATGTTGCAGCAAATGTTGAGAATTCGTTCTTTCTGATAGCTGAGTAATATTCCATTGTATATATGGACCACAGCTTCTTAATCCAGTCATCTGTTGAAGGGCATCTCGGCTCCTTCCATGATTTGGCTATTGTGGACAATGCAGCTATGAACATTGGGGTGCATATGGCCCTTCTCTTTACTACGTCTGTATCTTTGGGGTAAACACCCAGTAGTGCAATGGCTGGGTCATAGNCATGGCTGGGTCATAGGGTAGCTCAATTTTTAAC
>NC_048221.1:140079124-140150427 GCF_002007445.2 Ailuropoda melanoleuca | reverse complement strand
CAGTTTTCAGATTAAGGAAAGAAACTGGGACAAATACAATTGATATTCTGTCAACACATTTTCCCATTTCCCCACCCCAATTTCCACTCAGAGAAGGTCCCAGTGTCACCAAACGCACAGGGCTTGCTACTTGTGATGCATTAGCCAATAGATCACCCCAAGTCCTTTTGGTTTGAGCAAATAATTTTTATTACTTGCAGCAGCAAGTAAGGGAGCTTGCTCTCAAAGCACTGTGTCCCTGTGGGGTCAGTACAGGAAGCCTTTCTTCAGTGTATCAGAGGGCAGGGAGCTCACATATGCATTAAGGAATGTGTACATATTCTATCACTTAGGCATTTTGGTTCAATTGTGCATGCCTGCCACGTCAACATGCTAGTGCACGCATTGTATGTGCAAAAAATAGTGGAAACCTCACCCATCAGAGGAGATCTTGGCATTATAATGAGCTAAAGGTAACTCGAGGACAACTCCGGAGTGCTCCTGCAGGAGTCCTGAGCCATCAGGCCAAACACCTAACAAGGGGCTGTTAGGCGAAACACCTAGCTGGGTGTCTTCTTGGTGGGAACTGCTGATTCTGCAAAACAAAACAACAAAACACGCTCCTTTTCTGCTTTTGTTGGATTCTCTTCATCACTTCTGCCAATAGCTTTCAGCTCTCTGATCTGAGTAACNTTATTTGTGATTCCCTCAACCCCTCCCATCCCCCGGTCGTTTCATCATCCACACAGTTTATCTGGACTATAAGGAGAACATAGCACTCCTCACTTGCTTAAAAACCTGTGATGGCAACTTGTTTTCCAGAGAATAAATTTAGACTCCTTAGTGTGATTACTGAAGTCCTANGGGTAGAAGGGTCTTACCTTTACCTCTTTTCCCCTGGTGACTGAACAGAATGGAATAAGGACAGAATTGAGGAAAGCCTGACTTGCGTACTGAGCAGGGGGGCACCAAGACAGAGAAACCTAATACTCCCGCCAGGCTCGTACCACCAACTGTCTCTGACCCTGCTGAGAGCTTCCCAATCCTAGGTTGTTTTTCTAGCGTAATAGTAGGTCCAACGCATTAGCTTGGAAAATGAATAATACTTAGCTTGCTATTGACAATAACGGGTAAAATTAGACTAATGTGCATCCTATTTTATGGTTTACAATTTCTCGTGTGTGATCGTATTTAATTTTGATAACAAATGTGGAAACTGGAGTATAGCAAGTTTAACATATTCCAAAAATTGAGTAGGTCCGAAACTAGAGGAGTAATTGTAGAACTTTTCAGAGAGTTCCATTTTGAGCACAACAATGGAGGAGGCCATCAGGGCCACTCCAGTGAAACTGCTGAAAATTCCTTATTGACAATAACAACCATGTCTCTGGAAATGGTTCTAAAAGCATACATCAAATGAAGAAATATTTATTTGAAAAATGTACTAAAACTCAGAAAGAATAGCAGGGGTCTGTGGTCTTTGAACCAAGACCCTGCTCCATCCGTCCACTTTCAGAGCTCAGTGGCATAAAAACTTCCCTCTGGACTGTTGTAATCAAGAACGCAGAGCCCTCTCTCACCCCCATCAAAGGGGCAGGACACCAGCATTTCTCATCCTGTCTCCACCACCTACTGCTGATACTACCCTCCAGGTAAGTGAAGCTAAGAGGTAGGGACTCTATTTTTCCTTCCAGCCCCCAGTGGGGGACTTACGCTCCCCAGGTGTGGTGCCAGTGGGAACCCTGGGGGCCCGATTGCCCACAACCCGGCTCACAGGGTGGAGATAACACGCTCGCAGAAACAAGCCAAGAAGATTGACACCAAGTGCTCAGAATCCCAAGTGGGTCACTGAGAGAGAAGCTTGCCACTGTCCCCACGCACAGCTCCTTATTGACAATAACAACCCAGGCTCAGAAACCTCATCTTGCGGGAGGAGGAAAGCAGCCCTAAGACAAAGAACTCTGAATCTTTTCCCAAAACAACTGAGGGGGTGTGGAAAAGTTCAAGCTTAAGGGAGCTTTCAAAAAACAATGGAAATGGTAATGAAAGACAGTTAAGGGGAGACCAATAGACTCAACCCATAGAAGCTAAACTCAGTAGGCTGCCTAGTCTCCTGGAAAGAACAGGATAAGAGACAGCTCAGAGGATTACTCCTTGGGTCAAAACAAATGTCAAACTCTGACCCTGGGAAACGTCCCTTAAAAGGAGTCCTCATCTGACTGAATTGCTTTGTGGAGCATTTGCCTCAGGGCCTTGTTGAAAACAACAGAGCATTCAGCTAGCCATTAGCGAGGCCTAGCAGCCTCCCTTGGTCAGGAAAAGAGATAGTCAGAGAAGTCCCTGTCCTCCCCACGTGACTGTGGGCATTACCCAAACCCATACTCCTAAGGGGCACTATCAGAGGCTTCACACTACAGGAGGGAAGTAAATTTCTTTAAAATCATACAGCTGGTCACTAAAAGAATAAGCAAGATAAAAAGGCGAGTAACAATAACGAGCTCTAGAAGAGAGGACCAGCGCCCAGAGTCGTTATAGGATAGTATCTCAAATGTCCAGTTTCCAACACAATCCATAAGATATGCAAAGGAAAAGAAAAATATTACCTGTGCACCAGAGAATTAAAAAGTAAGAAAAAGAAACCACCTATGAGAGTGGCCAGATATCTGATTTAACAAAGACTTGGAAGTAGCCATCATAAATATGTTCAATAAACTACAATAACTCTAAATGAAAGATGTAATGATGGGTATAAAGACAAGGCCACATCATAGAGAATATCAAATGATTTTTTTAAAGAACCAAATGGGAATTCTGGAGTTGAAGAATACAGTAACCAAATTAATTAAAAAAAAAAAAATCATAGCAGGCTCAATAATAGATTGAGCCGGCAGAAGAAAGCATTAGAGGGGCGCTGGGTGGCACAGCGGTTAAGCATCTGCCTTCGGCTCAGGGCGTGATCCCGGCATTATGGGATCGAGCCCCACATCAGGCTCCTCTGCTGTGAGCCTGCTTCTTCCTCTCCCACTCCCCCTGCTTGCGTTCCCTCTCTCGCTGGCTGTCTCTATCTCTATCAAATAAATAAATAAAATCTTAAAAAAAAAGAAGAAGAAAGCATTAGAAAGACTGAAAAAGATCACGTGAGCTCATGCAGTCCAAATAACAGAAAGAAAAAGGAATGAAGAAAAACAATCAGACTCAGAGAAATGCAGGACACCATCAAATGCACCAAACATGCAATGTATTTTCCCAGAAGCAGAGGAATGAAGAAGCAGAAAAATATTCAAAGAAATAATGACCGAAAACTTTCCAAATTTACTAACACACATTCACTAACACACACGGCAGGCTATACAAGCTCCAAGTAGAAGAAACATAAAGAGATCCACAACAGGACAATTCATAGTAAAAATTCTGAAAGCCAAAAACAAGGAGACATTCTCAAAATGACCAAAGGAAAAATGACTTATTACTTACAAGCGAATCCAAATAAGATAAACAACCAATTTATCAGATGCAGTGGAGGCTAGAATGCAGTGGGGCAACATAATCCAAGTTCTCGATTACAAACATGCCAACCAAGGATCCCATACCCAGTAAAACTACTTTTTAAAAATGGAGGTGCAATAAAGACATTCTGAGATCAACAAAAACAGGAAATTTGTTCCTAGCAGAGCTTCCTTAAAAGAAATACTAGTGGGGGCGCCTGGGTGGCACAGCGGTTAAGCGTCTGCCTTCGGCTCAGGGCGTGATCCCAGGGTCCTGGGATTGAGCCCCACATTGGTCTCCCTGCTCCGCTATGAGCCTGCTTCTTCCTCTCCCACTCCCCCTGCTTGTGTTCCCTCTCTCGCTGGCTGTCTCTATCTCTGTCGAATAAATAAATAAAAAATCTTTAAAAAAAAAAAAAAAAAGAAATACTAGTGGAAGTTCTCCAGGCAGGAAAAGAAAAAAGACCCCAGACAATAACTTGAATCCACCTGATAAAACAAAGAGAACTTAAAAAGGTAATTCCATGATAATTTTCAGAAAGTATAAATGCATATTGCTTCTGCTTTCTTCTCTCACTGATTTAAAAAGCAACCACATAAAACCTATGTATAAAATGTACTGTTTGTCCTAAAGCACAGAAAATATTTTCCAGTAATGACACAAAAGAGATGGGTGGGAACAGACTTCTACTGGGTTAAAGAAATAAGCCCAGGTACCTGGGATCCACAGAACAAAGGAAGGGATCCAGAAACAAATCCTGAGGTTACTATGACAAAAGCTGTAAGTATACACCTACCCTCTTTTCTTCTCTCAGTTTATTAAAAAAAAAAAAAGTCAGATTGTATAAAGTAAAACTTATAACAATGTAATATTGAGTTTGTAACATCTATGGAGGCCACACATTTGTAACAAATAATGTCACTTGAGAGGGCAAGTAGAATAGAAGCATATGGGCGTGGTGTTTCGAGAGCTCTTAGAACTAAGGTCAAATACATCTGAAGGTCTATCTGATAAGTGAAGGTGTCTGTGGTAAGAACCTGAACAACTGCTAAGGAAACAACTCAAACATGCGGTGCAAAAAACATTACAGAAATTAAACTGCTATATTTTTAAATATGCACTTGATGCAAAAGAAGCAGCAAAGGAAAAAGAGAAACAAAGAAGTCATGAGGTGTGGAAAACAGAAAGCAATCTTTCAGATACAAATACAGCTGCTTCAATAATAACGTTAAATATGAACAGATTAGACAATCCAAGCAAAGGCAGAAATCTGCAGATACGATGTTTTTTAAAAAGCAAGATCCATACATACACTGTCTGTGAAAGATACACTTTCAATTCAAAGATACCAACAGGTTGGAAGCAAAAGGATCAGAAAGATACATCTGGCAAACAGCAACCATAAAAAAAAGCTAGAACTGCTATATTAATATCAGACAGTGTTTCTAAAACAAACCAAAAAATTGTTTTTAGAAATAAAGGCGAACATTGTGTAATGATAGAACGGTCAGTATATTAGGACTATATGACAGTTACAATCATACCATCCAACAACAGAACAAATTGACAGAAATGAAGGGATAAACAGACAATTCAAAGAGAACAGTTGGAGACATCAGCATCTCACTTTCAATAATGGATAGAACAATGTGAGAGATGATCCATGCGGCAATAAAAAAACTCCATCAACCCTGTAATCGGGTTCGACCCAATGGATATCTGTAAACTGCTCCACAGAACCCCAGCAGAGCACGCACTCTCCTTGAGAGCACAGGGAGCCCTGCCCAGTATGGACCACAAGCTAGGCCATAAAACAAACCTCGGTCATTTAAAAACGGTAGAAATAATTCACAGGACACCTGCAGAAAACCCAGTTAGTTAGCAGATTGTGAGAGCCCAGAACTGCTGAGCCCAGTACAGCCTGGTTTGCTTCGATGGGATGTGGAGTTTGTCCTGTTCGCCAGTTATTTCGAGCCACTGTCTTTGAAGTCGGAGGCTGGGGTGCCATGGGGAGGAGGGCATGAGCTGAAGGCAGACAGAAAGCCACCCTGGTCTCCACCAGCAGCTCTCACCCAGGAATTCCCTCTCATCCACTCGGGCACTCATTCCTGAGACTTCACCAAAGTCCAGTCAGTTCATACCTACAAAAAACTGGACACGACATGACAAAGGCTTAAATTTAGACAAGAAAAATGAAACTAATGATTAGCAAGAGAGACATGCCTATGGTCAACAAAAACAAAAAACCCACTACAAGACTAAAACAAGATTTGGAGATTTTCCTTTTCAAAGGACCACCATGCAACAAGGAACTGTCTAGGCTGTCCAAACTTTTCATGGCTGGATGAGGTCACTTTCTCACAAATACTCTTAGTTAGAAAAATGAAAATACTTACACATACATATATGTAGTTTATTTTAAAACCATGGTATTTCTTTTTCTCTGTCTTTTTTTTTTTTTTTTTTTACTTTTTTACTATTTTCTGCTAAAGGTCACTATATATTTACATTTTGATGTGGCTTTGGCTTCAGTTTAGCATAACATGATATTTGGTCCTTGTGGAGCCAAAGTCACTAGGCTTAAAACGGTGGATCAGAAATGCCATGAATTGCATATTCAAGGAGAAGAGTCACAGTCATAAGTAGATAGTTTGAGGTTTCTTGCCAACCTAGAAATCTAATTTTTAGTTCATTCCTCAGTTAGGAAGTAACTTTCCAACTCCAAGTGGGAGGCATGAAGTTTAGCCCTTCTTGTAGGGGAGAAAGCCCCCCAAGCCAGAAACAAAGAAGAGGTGTCCGTGAACGCAGACGTGGTGGTTAAGCCGAGCGAGAGAGAAGGGAGCTCACCATAGGCTAATGAATAACCAGACTAGCATCCTTGTAGGCTGGCATTTTGTCAGAAACTTCTATGTATGAAACCTACAGGGTGTTGCTGTGTATACATGTTATGCTGAAACCTATTCATGCATAATCATTCTAAATAAGTTGCCTGGTGAGCCTCAACTTGAAGGAGATTTTGTTTGTTGTCATTTTTTTAAATTTTAAAGTGAGATAAACGGCCTTCTAATCGCTTTCCACTATGTGTGTATGTTTTCATTTATATCAACAGGCACAAAATACATCCATTGTGAAGCAGAATCTTTTAAGTGAAATAACCATTTTCATGCCCTCCTCCACACTTAAAGGCAGGCAGATCAGTTCTCCCCCTTCCCCAAGTTCCAGGATTCTGACTCTATTGGAAGGTAGAATAGTTCCACATATCTACCAATATTCTCTCTCTCTCTCTCTCTCTCTCTTTTTAATAAAAGGCCAGAGAGCTTCTGGGGATAATGTTTAAAAATTGCAGGAGGGGCAAGGAATATCCTGAGATGAAGAAGCTTGAACCCTTTCTTCTAAGTTCAGGAATTATTAGAATATTTCACATAAATGTCTTCAAATAAATTCAACAATCAATGAAGGACTCCAGGGACAAACGCACCCTAGGGTCACCAGGTGGGGTGGGGGAGCTTGGTCCAGACCTGGCACATGGCCAGTGACAAAGCCCACACCAGTCCTTCACTCTACTGTGCAGGGCCACAAAGCCCGAGAGAATGGGTGTCTGGGCGAAGTTCAAAGAGCAGCCCAGTGGGGACTCAGCCTGACTCTGGTGGGAGGAACCTTCTCCTCCCCAAGAACGCACCACTAGAACAGTGGGCACTGGACTCCACCTCCCATCCTGCCCTAGACACAGCCACCTGCCCACCCGATTCCAAGGTGGCCCTGGGCTTCAGTAGCTGGTCCTGTGGGGACTGCCTGCGTGCATGCTTGAGGAGGCAGCCACAGGGGGTGAGAATGATCTCCAAGCCTCTAGCCAGGAGGATTGAATTTCAGGGGTCTCAGCTCTCTTTTGGCTTTTAATTTTCTCTTTGAGGTGTGAGTACCTATGCCTGAATCTCTGGATTGAATTAGAACTTTTCCTTTTCCCAAGAAGGAGGGAACTCAGAAGAAGAAGAAAAGTGGGCTCTGTGTTTGCAGATTACAGACGGAGTCATTTCATGCAAGGCTGAGAGAAGTTACCTGCTTTTTGCCCCAAACCACGAGTCGGAATATACGGCAGCTACTCGGAGCTTACAATTCTGTAAGGTGAGCTCAGCTTCTCTTATCTAATCTTTTATTGCGTTCCTAAATTTCGAATTTAGAGAGCCCATTATTCCACAATGAGAGACAGGTGCCCGGACTGCGTGGCTCCTGCACTATTAATTCGGATTCCCAATGACATGGTTTGGGCCACAACCATCTGAGCTTCCTGCTGTGAATTCACAGACTTCTTTCCTCCATAGAATACATCATGCTATACTCACTTTAGAAATGCTCCACAAAAACAATACCAAACCTTAAATGGACTGTTAACAAAAGAAAAAATAAAGGAAAAAAAAAAGAATAAGAATGCCAGGATAGCGCTGGTTATTAAAGCAATAAATGAGAGTGTTTTCCTGAAGTCTGCATTTTAAACATAAACAAATCTTCAAAACTCCCCTCTGAGATTCTTTCAACGTATTAACACACCGTCTGGAAACTTGAAGTTTGTTCTTTGAAAAATTAGCCCAGAGAAGGAGCACATTGCTCCTCAGAAGGATACTGCAAGATGCTTTCTCCGTAGCCTTGAAATGTTATTCTTAAGGGTCTAAAATAAAAGACAGTGAAGGGAAGTGTGCGTTAAGCCCCCAAAAACATTGTTGAATTCAATCGTTCGTTTTCATAAAGAGTTTACGTTCATATTTGAGCTCCGTTTACAATGGAGAAGAACAACTTCTAAACTAAATAAAACTTGACGTTTCAAAAAGTAGCACTGTCGTTTTTTAATTTATTTTTTCTTTTGAATTTTACACATCTTTCGACAAATGAGATTAGGATGATTTTCAACATTTGACCGAAACACTCACGCCCTGTGTGTAGCAGAGAGAATGTAAAGCAGGCCCTCTCCCTGCTTACTCCACACCCTAATTAACAGGCCCTCTGGACAGATTCGAAGGCTGATTCAAATTGATATGTATGCACCAAGCGTCTACCAAGTACCAGGCACCGTGAGGGTAGCTAAAATCTCATTCCTGATATCAAGTTGCTCATACCTATGTGGATGAGACAAAATATACGTACAAATAAGGCATGATGAAGTGGCCAAAATGTAGGCAGTATTTATCAGAAGCAGGAGTAAGAAAAATTCATTTGGGCAGGGGAGAGAGCAGTGGGCAGGGGGCACAGGGAATAACTGAGAATAGCCAGAGTCAGGCGTTACAAAAAAAAAAAAAATCATCCTCAAAATCAATGTGAATTCTACTCAGTGTGCAGGTGGAAGAAAGTGATGCATGTATAAAGGGGGAACCAATGGCCAAACCATGAAGGTTTGAGTGTTAAGAGCCTGAATGCCAGGAGCTCCAGGAAGCTGGAAGTCATAAGAATCTCCCATTTCTCAATTTTCCAATTCCAGCAACCCATCTGATTTTCACAATAGAACCAACCATAAAGGCCCTGAGACTTTAAAGGAATTAAACGTCTGGCTGAAGCAGTTCACACATTTCGTGAGTAATAGGACTGAACCTAAAACAGTGCTGTTTCCCATATCCTGTGCTGTAGAAAGAGAGAGAAATAAGGAATAGTGAGTGCTGATTAAGAATATTAATGTAGGAGCAAGAAATAAATTTGCCAGTTGATTTCATTGACCTGAACCTCATAATCATTGAGAATTGCACAAAGTTACTGTTTATTAACTGTCCCTGTTTGGTGGATTGTCTGATTTGTTAATTCTCTGGGGATATTTAGTTCCTCCCTGGGCAAGATGGCGGCCACCTTGACCTGAGGTCTGGAGGCCACAGAGGCTCTTCAGTGAAGCAGAGATGCTTGGATTCTCCTAGATGGAGGAATATTGGGTGGGATGGTTTTCTCTGACATTCCAATTCTCACTGCCCCTTTCAGACCATTAAAAAACCATTATTTTGGCATTTTTTTAACTATGGGATTTTGTTGCTGCCACAGATATGTTTATAGCTTATATATTTTGGCTGGATCTCTCTTATAATTTATGACAAAACAACGCTCCCACAGGTTCTAACATCTAAGTTGCAGTTTGTTGTACTTTCACATAGACTGAGAGTGAGGAAATGAGTTTGTTTCATCAATTACCTTCTGCAAATGTTTATAAACTTGTCGAGTGTAGACGTCGGAACCTCCTGCAGGCTTAATTAAAAAGTTTCTCCTTCCCTCCTACCACCCACCTTTGCAGGGGAGGACTCCCATCAGATGTTTAAGGCTCCCAGGTGATTCTGATGATCAAGAAAGCATGGGAAATACCAAATTAGAGTTCCCTACCCATAGAAGCATACCATTTAAATGTATTAGCATAATTACTTTAAGGATAATTCATGCTTTCATAATCATTAAATAAATGGGTAACACCAGAGGTATGTTACCCTGAAGTGTACCTGTCCTAGGGAAGAATGGGGTGTGTGGGACAGGGACCGCACCAGCTAACCGTAAACAAGACAAATCAAAATCCTGGAGAGCAAAGCTCAGGTCCTTGCTTCTCCTAGAGTGGACCTCAAGCCAGCAGCTCTGGCCTCAACTGGGAGTTTGTTAGAGCTTAGACCCACCCAGACCTATGAATCAGAATCGTCAGAGTAACAAATTACCAGGGGATTCCTACAGGTCAGAAATTTTAAGAAGCCTTAGGCTTTTGTTCTCCACCTTGGCTACCAATAGAAGCACCTGTGACCGTCTTTAACACGGCAACTCCAGGTTCCCACACTAGAGTAACTATATCACACCTGGGCATCGCTGTTTCGAAACCAAAGCAATTTCTGTCTTATATATTATTTATGTTAAAGAAGAGAAGACTTTTCCCCCACTTTCAATTGGTGAGCCAGTGAGTACCTCCTTCCCCAAATTTGAAAATGGGGTTCAATGTGTTGCCCATTATTATGCACACTTGGGGTCAAGCATCTCATTGGGCCTGCACATTGGCAGGTGATGGACTTCTGGTTCTGATATCTGTGTGTTTTCAGACCAGCTCCTTGGTTTCCTCTTGCACCCAAGGCTTTGCTGGTGTTGAAGGTACAAGAGGTTGTCCCTGTTAAGCCCAAGTGCTCCTTCCATTACCAACACCATCTTAACTAATCCAGAGTCTCTTTCACTTCACCTGGGATAAAAAATTGTTTCATAAGTTTTTTGTGGATAGAAGAATAAAACTAGTACATATTATCATGTCTCTAATCTTAGGCCATTAACGATTTTTTTTAATTCAGAGGGACAAGAAAGAAAGAAAGAAGTATTTCATTTACAACCAAATTTGTCCGGTCTTCTGATTGCCAATATACAGGATACTTTAAAAGTAAAAATTTACCATAATAGAATTTTGCCGTCTTGAGTCTTATAAAATCCAAGGTCAGATGATGTGTTTGGCCCCATAAGACAAAATGTTCAATGTGTCGACTCAAATTTCTCAAATGCAGGTAAGTTTGTGAGAGCACAGAGCTCAAGTGGCATAGAGATGGACGTCACAGAAGGACCGTAAGACTCTGATCTTTGTAGTTTTCTCCTACTAAGTTCCTGTTAAAAGATTATCAATTCACAGAAGAAGTCTTTCTTTTGTTTTTAAAGAGTTTCATAGTATTATCGGCAGTGTGGCCCTACACGCCCGTCTCCACGTTAGATGGTAAAGAACCCAAGAGATGCTCAAAACTTGTTCATTTTAAAATATCACAACCTTATCTTACCTGCTTGTGCTCATCAATGAGCTATAATTTACAGCACATATTTACATATATCACCGTATTTAAGTCTCCTAATATCCTCTGGGTCATTATTTCATTTTAATCTACAGATAAGGACAATGAAATAATCTTCATATTTCATGTGTACATATTGATTTGGAGGTCACCTTTCCTTGAATTACTGCTTTCAGATCACTGAGGATTCAAAATCGCCTCCAGTTCCAACACCGACTCCGGAGCACTGGCTAAGCAAGTACTTGGGCAAAGAGGCACAGCCCAAGTGTAACTACCCCGTGAGCCTACAGCTTGCTTATGAGAAAGCATTTTTTTTAATTAAAACTTTTATATAGCAAAATTCAGCACGCATAGAAACACAGGGAGTAATTCAGATAAGGAAGGCCGGAAAAGGAAAAGAACTCTGAGATAGGAAATGGAGCTCTGACCTTCACCACACCACTTAACAGGTGTGGATGGGCCCTGGAGGCACAGACATGCCCCAGGGAGGTTGTCCCGGAACATCACAGTGCACCCCCCTCCCAGGGTCTAAAATCCAGTGCTTGGAGTGAATGACCTCGATGTTATGAGTGAGGACTGACGTGGCCACTGCGGTGAGGAGGACTTGGCACGGATATGAGCCAAGAGAAGACACTTGGGAAGCATGTTTTTTGTTTTTGGGGGTTTTTTTTAAAGATTTTATTTATTTATTTGACAGAGAGAGACAGCCAGCGAGAGAGGGAACACAAGCAGGGGGAGTGGGAGAGGAAGAAGCAGGCTCCTAGCGGAGGAGCCTGATGCGGGGCTGGATTCCAGAACGCCGGGATCACGCCCTGAGCCTAAGGCAGACGCTTAACGACTGCGCCACCGAGGCGCCCCGGGAAGCATATTTCTTTGTGACTCTCCTTGCAATAGAAATCTCAACTCCGAACTCCGAGGCCTCCCGCGTCTCTGAGTGACGGGCGCCCTCTCCAGCTATGGGAGCCTGAAGTCGAGTCACTGCAGATACTAACTCGAAGGGCTCTTGGTTCAAAGTGGGCTCACATTCTGCGTGAATTCTCTCACCACTATTTGCCGGTGTGGTGGAACTTACCATGTGCTGCCCGGGCCCCCGCGAGCCTGTCTGAAGGCAGAACCAAGCTGTTAGATAGAGACAGTTTTGTTGTCCTGTTTCCATTGGTGGTGGTAGTGGTGAATTCAGCTTTGCAATCCTCTCTGGATCGAATCCAGGGCCTCACGCTTCAGAGATGTAAATAAATGCTTGCTGGGCCTGAATCCTTTGCTAAATGGAAGGAGGGCGAGGCAACATCCACTTTTCTTTCCTCCTCAGGGCTGGGAGAAGAGGAGTCCTGTAATAGGCAAGGGGTGGGGGGGTTGTAGGCCATTCTCTTAGACTGAGGTTGCAAAGTGACCACTAGAAGATCAAGTCTGTCCAAAGCAGTACAGGTTTGACCAGCACAGGGTAGGGCTGTGTAGTTAGCCACAGGCCCCGCCCACCCCTATTGTACCTTGTTACAGCACCATATTTAGATTACAGCTCTGCCCTGAAATCACTTGAGTTTGTAACTCCAGGTCCAGAAAGCAATCAGATCCAAGAGATTAGACACAACATCTGTCTGCTAACAGTTTGGACTGACAAACAATTTCATTATTTGGGGGCTTTTAAAACGCATTTAGTTAAGCCAATACACGGTGATTCTAAAATAAAGATCAGGTGATTTCTCAGTGACTCTCGCGATATGTAACTGCCAAGATACGAAAGTCCGGTTACTAGACAGAGGACAAGAAATGGTTCGAGCCTCTGTATGGACTTCTGGAGAACATTTGTGAAAATATACTATGGTTCTTCTGCACAAGTTCTTTGATTTCAGGCCTTCTTTTTCTCTTGGAATAAGACAAATACTTAAAGTAAGTTTTGGCAGAGATGTGATAACTTTCCTCCAGATTATTGTCTAGAAATAAAGTGATAAAGAAATGTTCATAATACAGACTCCCTTCCAGCCCTCTTTGTAAGATTACATCACAAACTAATGATGTACTGTATGGTTACTAACATATCACAATAAAATAACTAAATAAGTAAATAAATAAATAACTAAATCCACTCCTTATATGGGGTCCCAGGCAAGTTCTTGAATTTGAGTGTCCATGTCTTCATCTGTCAAGTAAGGAAATATGCCTACTTAATTGGGTTATTTTAAGAATTGAAGAACTAATGGTATTTTTTTTAATTTCTTTAAAGATTTTATTCATTTGAGAGAGAGAGTAAGCATGGGCAGGTGGAGGGGAGATGGAGAGAGTCATCAAGCAGATTCCCGATGAATATGGAGCCCAACATGGGGCTCCATCCCACAACCCTGAGATCATGACTTGAGTCGAAGTCAGAGGCTTACCCGACTGAGCCACCCAGAGACCCCAAGAGCTAGTGGTTATTGGGTGCTATGTGTCAGGCCCCACTGTGAGTGTTGCATGTGTGCTGGTTCATTTATAGTCACACTCACCCAAGACGGGACATACTATTAGCACCACCTGAGTGTAATGGATGTGGAGACTCAGGGAAAGGGAACACAGGCAAGCTGCCCAGGCCCTGCCTAGTGAGTGGGGGAGCCAGGGCTCTGCAGGACCTGGTCTGAGCCCAAGACACACGCCCTCAGCCTCCCCGCCCTCTGCCCTCTACCCCCACCTACCCAGTGCTCAACCACATTCATGCCCCCTTCTCTACAACCTCATCCTGACATGTTCATCTCTACTTCACCAGAAATTGGGTGGGAAATTCTGCAATTCTAGAACAATATACAAACATCATATGTGATTTTTCACAAGCCAAGGTATCCAAAAATATTGCAGAATCAGTCCTCAATTATATTTCAAATGTTGGGCCCAGCTAAAATTACTTCTGTATCATCTTACCAAAGATCAGAATTTCACTAATTACATCATTAATGGGTCAAGAGACTTATCTACCTTATTAGTAGACTGCCTCATTTATTCAGTATTTTCCAATACAGAAATACTCTGATAATATAAATTTACGAATAATAGATGCCTCCTTAAATATCCAAACTTACTCTTACAATTCAAACACTTTCTGCCGAAAACTACGTAACATGTATATCCTCCTTCTGTAAATTAGAATATCATTGCTAGCAGTTTAACCTTTCCACAGTAGATGAAGGTAATTCTGTATGTTGAACAATAACACAGCATAGCTCCAAAGCCCACTAAGATGTGCACAACCACTTTCCCCTTAAATGGACATGCATCTTTGCAACCTTTTGTCATTTGATTAGGCGAGTTTGTATCTTCTCTCTTAAAAATCACATTATAGATTATCTATCCCAGTTTTGTTAATGCACTTGCTTCTATCGAACCCCCACCTCCTCTCCATTTCTTCTTATGATAGCTAAACTGAGAAAGTAATGAACAACTTAGTTAGAAGCTAGTGTTTAATGTAAGAGTAAATAGGTAAAGAGCATCGGCCTGATGGATTCCTTTATGGGTAAATTTTATAAGCAATAGAGCATAGATTCAGATAGCTCGTGTCCTCACAAGGTAATTCAGCTAGTTTCAAGGTTCTTCCCAGTGTTCCAGACAGTTGAGACAGCCAGGTGAGTGACTGCCAGATGAAAGAGGATTTGCTGTATTTGTCTTTGACTACTAATGTCCTCAAAAGTGAATAATCGTTTTGCAGCAGTGCCATTTACTTGTCTATACAAGCTAACTGCTCTATTGTAATTATCCTTCAAAACAAGTCCCTACATCTGATGACTGGTCTAGACAAGTGACATTGACGAGGCATAATTCTCATTCCTCTGATGCACCTGTCAGTGACAATCATCTTTCTGAGAATGATGGATAATGTGAACAGTGGACGCCAAAAGGCCTCCCGAGCTTTCTATGGTTCTGATCCCTTAACTAAAAGCTCTTCGTAATAAGAAGCTCTTTGCTTGGGAAAGGAATTGGCTCAGTGTTGGAAGCACACTGCAAATGGCTGGGCTCTCACAGGTGATTTTAGTGGGTTATAATGAAAAGTCACCAGAGTCTAAGTGTCTCTGGACGTCACTACGATGACAAGATGTCAACCAGTGAACTGAAGAGCTCGTTGCAACAATAGGAAGGGATTCAATAAAAACCTCTTTTCAAATTAAAAGGGTTACAGAGGATCCAGTGAGTTCCCAGAAGCATGCTAGACACATTAATCATGGGGACCACCGAGGCCTGCCCCCTGCACCAAAGAGCTCTTGGGATGTAGTCACCACTGTTCTTTGGGCACTGACTCCCGGGGGTAGTTTTAAAGATTAGACTGCCTTTCACTGCCACGTCATTGAAAGTGAACTTGAGGCTATCGAGACTTGGCCAGACAATAGTCCCTTGTAACACTTTTTAGAGAATACATGAGAATTTGCTTTTTGGAATAGTTGTTAGAAAATCTGATCTTTTTTATCGCTTGTCGAAACCGCACCTGTCCTATGCTACCTGGTTACCTTCTCCGTCCCCCAGGAGGGAGGATGGGCAGCAGTTCGGACATTTTTCCTGGCAATGACATTTTAATGTGCCGGCTATTTGTCGTCTCCTAGAATTTCGTCCTTCATTCCACCCATTTTTCTTTTCAGCTTTTCAAAGTGGTAAGACCAGAATCTTAAAAGAGGTCAAAGATGGAAGAGATTCGGAATCAGAGTTTGGTCTCAGGCAGATGGAAGTCCTTGGAAAGGGTGGATCAGGCAGCATGTAGACTTCATAATAGGAGGTCTGCAACGGAGGCTGGAAATCCCGCCGGCCGTGCTGTGGACACGGGTAGCATATTGTTCAATGATCAGATTTCAGGGAAAAAAATCTGTATTGGGTTGAAAAGCTTATATACGTGGCATACTTTCCGAAAGGCAGATGGCTATGAAGATATTTCTATAACTAAGAGAAGCACAGAACAGGACACTGGTCAATGTGTGCCTCAACATAGAATTACATACCAGCTGAATGTGTTGGTGTGCTGATGCTGTATGAATTTTAATTATATTTGATACAAAGTTTATTTACTCATGTTTCCATTTATTCCGTATTCATGGAGCATCTGACGGGTACCAAGCATGTGGCAGACACTGAAGAATAACAAGTAAACTTCTCCTCCACTCTCCAGAAATTCACAATCCAAATGGTGACAAAGTCAGAGACTAACTTTTCTACATAGAACACAGAAAAAGGTACACCAGGTCTCAAACTGGAGAAGAGGAAGGCACTGACTCCACCTTGTTGGGGTCCAGAGAACGCTCTGCGTGCTGAGCTGTCAGCTAACACCCGGTGTTCATCGGGCTCAAAGGCTGACATGTATTTCCTGGATGTGTGGACAAAAGTGACAGGATGTCTATGCAGAAAAGTAAGCAGCGACCAGATCGCAGAGGAGTTTACCAAATTACAAAGTGTGAAACGTCACCTAGCCTGATGCTTCAGAGCACGACAAGGAAGTGTTCCAGTTTTGACAGTCAATGTTGGTGTGGTGGCAGAGAAAACCTGGGTGGGGAAGGGCAGGCCCGGGCAAGCAGTCCCAATCGCTTGGTGATGATGAAGATGTGACGGAGGCATTGCCAGTGGAATGAAGAAGGAGTCAGAGAATTCTAGGTGAAAAGTAACGTACTTGGTGACTAGGAGACACGGGGGAGTGGGGAGAGAGACGTCTAGGAAGTTTGATGGGCTTCGGATTAAGGACAACTCTAACTGACATCAGAATAGAGGGAGTAAGGGGGATGCAAACAATTTACATTGCTGGGAGCTCACAGTGTCCAGCGTTATACTAACTCCTTTCCATGGATGATCTTATCTCATCTGTACAATAACCACACCATCCATACAACATGGAAGGAGATACTGTTAATATTTGCATTTTTCAGATGAGAACAGCAAGGCTTAGGGAAGTTAGGCAACTCTCCTTGTCAACAACTCTGAGATGGAAAAGGCAGGAAGAGCGAAAGGATCCCCGTCTTTCTTGGTCCTGTGTATGCACGATGTCACAATAAGTGGGCCTACTTCATTCCTTCCCTCCTGCCTCTCTCTTCGCTAGAATGAAAACTGCTTACGGAGAAGATCTGTATCCAATGTGGTCCACTTTCCCTCCAGTGCCTACTAAGTGCCCAGCACACAGCAAGTACGAAAAGTTTGTGGCTTGGAACGTGATTGAACCTTGGACACAGGGCTGGTGACACCACCGCCCTAGACTGTAATGTCATTGCTTATTGGTAACTCGCCCTTAATACCCGTATTTGCTCGGGATTGCTGTGACGTGGAGCAAAGCATGACCGAACACTAACAGGAACTGCCAGGGACGGTCCAAGGGGCCCCAAAGGGGCACATGTTGGTTCTTAAACCATTATCTCTAGGGTCCAAACCCACCCTATACCTTGACGCTGGGTCTAGCCTGTGAAACGTCCTGGTTGCTTTGCCAGCTGTTCCCTGGAGGCTCTGCAAACAAGGGCAGGAGAGGAAGATGGGTAGAAGAAGAGGGACTCACTCCACATCCCCTCAGCAATGGGTCTCCATCCAGGAGCGAGAGCTGGTTTCACTTCTCACTTTGCCCAGCACCTCAGGAGCCAGCCTGAACGCACTGCAGTGCTGGCCAGGGGCCCTTCAGGGGGCTTCTGGAGCATTCCCTCAGTACCCCAGGCTGCTGCGGGGGGTCTCTTGTGTCTTTCAGTCTTCCCATATCTGGCCAACCAGTTCCTTCTATTAAAATTCTGTCCATGGAAATAACGAGCATCAGTTCTGTCTTCCTGACTAGTCAATGAGTGACGGAGAGTGTCAGGTGTTTATTTCCCCATTTGAGCTGAGAAGACCCCTCAGACCCTCCAGCAGAGAGTTCTCACGGGCTGGGAGGCCTGTAGCTCCCCCATCACCTGGTAAGGTGCACACGAGCAAAGCCCATGAAAGGCCGTGCACCGCAGGGCTGTAGATGCCAGGAGAGGAGGGCACCAGCATTCCGGCCATAAGGCATCAGCTCTGTGGCTGCTTGGACTTCACTGACCACGTGTGCTGAACATCAGAGAGGAAAAATAAAAGAACAATTGAATTTTCTAACTTCTTTTTTTTTCTCAAAATGGCAAATTTCCACAGTCCATTACTTTATGGACTAGCTGTTCAACTCACTCCTAAATGATCTAATAGAAACTGTGCCTTAAAATTATTTCGGAGTCAAGCGTTCCTGCTCTAGAAGGATTGTGTACACACAGATATTTTTATTGATTTTCTTAAATATAATCACTTGCTATGATCTTCAATATCTCCCCCTAAAAGACAGTCAACCTTCCCGGTCCGAAACTTCAGAGAGTATCCACACGGTGCTTAATGATTATCCTTTTTGTTCGGCTAATCGGTCGTTTGTACCGTGTTTGGCGGCATCTGATAAACGGCACGCCAGAAGAAACTACTGTGTGAATGCCAGCAGAATCCTCTACGGGGTTGTTAGCTTTTTAAAAAAGGAAATTACCTTTGGTCCTGCGCCAGGGAATCAGACACTCGCGTTCTGTCAGTGTATCTGTCGACCTCATCACGCGGGTTCTGAACGAAGAGCAGGTGGAAGGGAGGGAAGATGCTGGCCACACTGGCACCTAAGGAGGATGAAAGGGCCCCGGCGTTTGCACCAGGATCGTGAGAAGAGTGAGCCAGGCTGCGCCTGGGACTGCGTGCGTGTCAGAGAACACCCCATCCATCCTCTCGTTCTCTGCAAGTGCGAACCGACTCAGAGAGACGAATGGATTTGCCCCATGTTACAGAGCTCGGTGGAAGCAGGGTTGAGCCGAGAATCCAGGTCCACGGACATCCAAAACAAGGATGCCTTCTACTCACTTCAGAACATCACCAGTACTAACTAGGATCTTGTGCTTGGACCAGAGGCAGCAAGCTTTTTCTGTAAAGGACCAGATACTATGTATTTTAGGCCCTGCAACCAGCCGGTCCTGGTCACGGCTTCTCAGCTGTGCCGCTGGGACAGGAGAGTAGCCACCGTGAGCCAAAGAGCCTCGCTGTGCTCCAGCAAAATTCTACGTACACGGACAGGCATGGGCCGGATCTGGCTCACTGAAGGTTGTTTGCTGAGCTTCTGAGTTAGCTCACCAGAGCAAAGAGGCCTCAATGCCTCGAGTTAAGTGGGTTGGAGTTCACTTCTCCCACCCTTAGAGTCTCAGCGGATACTGAAAGGCCAGTGTGGCAGTGATGTCAGGCCTGGGGAAATATGCTTTTTCCCACAGTCCTTATCATAAGGCCTCCAACCCTCTTCTCCAGATATCTGCTCCCACTCTATGTATCAGCTTCAAATTTCAGCCAGTGAGGACAGCCAGGAGGACGTGGGGACACAGCCCTGTCCTCTAAGAGCCAACTCAGAGGTTGCTCGCATCACTGTGACTCTCCTTTCTTGGTCACTCCTCAGTCACACGGCTTCCTCTGGCGACCAGAGAAGCTGGGGAGGTGCCTAAGATTCTAGAAGCCAGGTACCCTTGCAGGTTCCTCTACCAAAGGAAAGCAGACGGCGGGCATTGTAGAGAACCAGCACTGCGCCTAGGCAGATATGTAACCGATAAGGAATTTCTTAGGTTGTGTAAGAAATAAAGCTGCTTTGTTCAGTCATCTAGAGACCCATTTGCTAATACTTCCTTCAGAGACAGCTTCAAGACTCCTCTACCCTCCTTCCAGGGTAATGTTGCTCTCTAGTAGGATGGGCAAAGTAGGTCTGGCTTGACGCCACTGTTCTGTAGTGGTGGGGTCTCACTCTCTGTGTCCCCATCCATAACACAGAGCAAGTAGATCTTAAGTAGATTGAAAGAGAAGACTTATGTGAAGGTTAAGACCCACAGCAGGACAAACACAGATCAAAAATATTAGTTCTGGGGTGCCTGGGTGGCACAGCGGTTAAGCTCTGCCTTTGGCTCAGGGCGTGATCCCGGCGTTATGGGATTGAGCCCCACATCAGGCTCCTCCGCTATGAGCCTGCTTCTTCCTCTCCCACTCCCCCTGCTTGTGTTCCCTCTCGCTGGCTGTCTCTATCTCTGTCAAATAAATAAATAAAATCTTTAAAAATATATATATTAGTTCTTCTTCATTATAAAACAGGGAATTAAAAATTCATGTTTGTTAAATAATTTTTCAATGCGGGCAAGCTAAATA
This sequence comes from Ailuropoda melanoleuca, assembly GCF_002007445.2. Classification (NCBI taxonomy): domain Eukaryota; kingdom Metazoa; phylum Chordata; class Mammalia; order Carnivora; family Ursidae; genus Ailuropoda; species Ailuropoda melanoleuca. The sequence continues at coordinate 140,130,079 of NC_048221.1, read as the reverse complement.
TGATTTAACTCTCAGGCTATGCCTCTTTCTTTCCCCCCTCCCCTTAGCTTTGTTGAGGTATAACTGACAAATTATATTGTATATATTTACAGGGTACAACAAGATCCTTTGATATATGCATATACTGTGAAAAGATTAACACTATCAAATTAATTAACACATCCACCACCTGACATAGCTACCCTATTTTTGCAGGATAAAAAATGCCTAAAATCTATTTTCCTAGCAAATTTCAAGTATACAGCACGGTATTGTTAACTATTTTAAATCCTCAGACCTTATGCGTACAACTGAAAATTTGTTCCCTTGACCAACATCTGCTCCTTTCCCACACCCCCAACTCCTGGCAGCCACCTTTCGACTCTGTTTCTATGAGTTCATTATTTTTAATTCCACAAGTGGATGATACAACATAACATTTGTCTTGCTGGCTGGCTCACTTCATGTAGTATGATGTCCTCCAATTTCATCCATGGTGTCTCGAGTAGCAGGAGTTCTTTCTTTTTCTTGGCTGAATAATATTCCATTGCCTCTGAATGGAAAACACAACGTGGAGTATGCTTCATAGAGACCATGCTAGTATGCTTGTGTGAAGGGCTGAGGGTGGATACGCCAAACATGCCCTCAAACCAAATACCAAAAGCCAATTAAGAGAGCCTTGTCAAAATGACCTGCCCACCCAGATAGGACATGAATCGATGTTTATCGTTGGGACCATGGTCCTCAGCTTACTTGGCTCAATAGCCACATTTTGAAAGTATTGAAAGCTTGATTCAAATGGGGAAGGCCCCTTCGCCTGGTTCTCAGGCATCAACCCCACTGTCTCTTGAAATGCTTCAGAATGCAAGGAAATTGCAGGCAGGGTATTTGTGACATTTCCTTTAGCAAATGATTGTTTCCAGAGCATGCAGCTCAGTGAAAGCTTGTTCTAAGATAATGATTTTCATATGCACACAAATTAGTAGCAGCTCCCTTCCCTCCCACATTCACCACAATGTCATTCTAGACCCTGGGTTGGGCATCGTGGTGAAGCCAGCTGTCAGGGTTCAAAGATGCCAGCAGGGTCTGGGCGCACCCGGAGCACAAGTTCATTTTTCTCATAAATAAGGACCGAGGCAGGTTGATGTCTGGCTTTCATCCATCCACACACTGTACTAAAAAAGGAAAATACATACATAGGGCACTGAGTGGTAAAACCACTGGATGTTCAGGGCCCGGTGTGGTTTGGTGCATCCAGGCATGCCCAGGCTGGGAACTCCCCACACTCCAGGGTATCTTGAGACTTGGTTCTGAATGACTCCACTAACCCTTTCCTTGAGTCTCTGTCTTCCCTGCTTTGAGCCTGCCCGACAAATGGCCGTCTGTTCCTTGAGCTCACCTTGCTTATTGTACAAGCCTGACAAGGTAAGCCAGGCACTTAACTGTGGGGTTGCTCTTTTCTGGGAAACTGGCTCAGGTTGGCCGCATGCACAGCCCCCGTCGGAAAAGCTGTGGACACGCCATGCTCCATCCCATGACCCTCTGGCAGAGCCACGGCCATGAGAAGAGGCTAGGTGCGTGACCCAGCGGCCATTAACCCAGAGAACCAGCAACAGCCTATAGTCCAATAATGCTGACAGGGTGGATTTAGTTGAATTCTACTGAACCTGCACTCATGGAGTTTGATGGAGAGGTTTGCCAACAATTGGCAGTTCATGAGCAGGGCAGAAGAGGCCACCGAGAGAGCTTTCAACAGGAGCCCTGAGAAGCGGGTCAGTATGCCTAGCACCAGAGCAGGGAAGCATTCGTCCCCACAGAGCCTGCGCCCAGTTAGAGCAGCGGGCCCTGAATCTCCACCAAGTTTATGTCCCAGGTGTGTGGCCGATTTTGCCATCCCTATTCCCCGTATCTTTACAGCAAAATGAAGTTTCTTACGTTGCCTAAGAAATTCTGAGTTTGTCCATTTCTTGCTGCATTCTGGTCATGACCATGGCTCTCTCGATCTCCGTTCTCACCATCCCTGCGGAGCCACATTCACTGAGTTTCCTAGAGTGAGAAACAGCCGACCTTCCTCTCCCGTCAAGCTCTTCTCCTGTGGAGCGCTCACAGGCTCTTCAACAGGACCTGGCACACGATCCACCACCAGGAAACGCTTATCCTAGGCTGCTCCCGCATCACAAATGGTATTGGAGTTTGAAGATCTCTACGGTACTGATTATTGACCTCCAAGTATCTGTAACATCCAGGGTCCCTGCCTGGTTCAGTATCGAGCCACCTACCCACTGATGCATGGGGACATAGAAGGTCCTCAAGTTATCATGCACATTCAGCTTCTGTGTTGTCTAGAATTTCCTTGGCAATTGATGGTCCCCAGCTGTGAACTGGGTACTGCTATCCTAGAGTTAGGAGAACCTGGTTCTAGAAACTGCATTCCCCCCAATAAACCTCAGATGACTTGCTTGTACATTGGGAATATAGTTTTGCTTCCATAGACCACTCGCAGGGTAGCAGTCATAGCCAAACCAGGACTCACATCATTTGCTACATGTGGTGGACATAACTGCAACATTTTCAAAACCTTCACTAAAGCTGGTGAAGGTTTTCTTGAGCCCATGCTGTAAGGTGTTAACGTGATTTTCATAGGTAGATATATACGTTACAGAACTGTGGGAACATTATATTAAAACCACCTGTTTTTTAGACTTCGTTGTCTGCATTTGAGGAGTGACAACATAATTTACATTAGTGGGAGGACTGCTCTTTCATTTGGAAAAATACTTTAATGGTCCTTGGTTATATAAAGATCTTAAGTAACTGAGCCAATTGTAGAAGGAAATTAAAGAAAAAGGAGAGAGAGGGGGACCCCCCAAGCAATTATTTTACAGAGCACTGTCTCCTGAGGGGCAGAAGCAGGGAGACACATCACTGCAGAGACTTTATTTCGGTCTTAAACGTTTTTCTTTCTTCCCCTGATAGATCTAAAGGAAGAGTACACGGGGCCTGGAGCTAGGGAAGGAGCAAAGCCAGGGTCGGGAGCTCTATTCTGAAGAGTAAGGAATCTGAACCAGAGGCCAGCTGGCCAAGGAGGACGTCAGCCCTGGGGACCTCCAATGAAAGAACATGATCAACAGGTTGTAAGGGCTTTCTAAAAATTCTATTGCACCAGCTGCTGAGTACAAGCTTTGTTCATTGTGCAGGATGAGAGGGTAGGTCTGGGTCCATGCTTGAGATGGGGCAGCAAGAGGGGGCATCTTTCCTTCCTGCCAGGCATCCCTGAGCCCCTGGAGAAGCCAACAGCACTGTTTCAGGAGGTGATTTGGGTCAGGAAATGGGAGCAAAGCCTGGAGCTTATGTACAGAATAAAATGTGACAAGATGGGTCTGAGGAAGGTGAGACGCAGAGACTCTCGAAACTTCTGTTAGTTTTCAGAAAATCAAAGAAAGGGAGCCCCTTAAGCAGGGAATCTCTGCAGCCATGCACAGCCCGAAAGTTTCCCTGAACATAAATACATCAGAGAGATTTTGGACGCACAGCAAACCTGGAGCTACTTGGCGTACCTGCAGGATAGGACGTCTGTCTCCTGCAGAAGAGGCAACAGGATAGAGTGAAGAACAGAAGTTGGCTTCGAGCCTCGGCCGCGTTGGGTAAGTTGCTTAAATTCTAGGACTCAATATCGTCAACGACAAGCTCCTGGAAGGGTGCAATGAAGGCAGAATGTAAAGGGCTCAGATGTAGTTAGTAAATGGCAACCATTGTTGGGCGTACTCAGAGACACGCATGCCCCATGACAACTCGACCCACAGCAAAAATCGAGTTTATTCTGAGACACCCTTATGCTTGAAACACAGGCTTCTCGGGGGCAAAGACTGCCATACCTGTGTGTGCGGAGGGCCTTAGACACCATAAGCATTCAATATTGAACAGCAAAGCTCTTTCCACACTACCTAGCAATTTATTTCTGGGTTAATATGAGGTGATGCTTTCAACCTATAAATCCCATTAAGTTTGAATCCTGGCTACTTCAAGATAATGCATAAGAAATGAGGTTGTCATGGCAATTTACATCTGACACTCACACCCGATCACAGACCCTAGCTCTGAGGCTCAAGGGACAGTACATTTTCCTGCTTCATTTTTCAAACTGGAATTCTCTTCTGCTTCCAGCATCCAAAGACTCAACTGCTGGAGTCCCTGTAGGGTAGAGATTATCTTTTTAGATTGGTCAAATAGTGCTCTGAGGTGGTAATTAGAAACCTAATATATATATATTTTCTTATATTGGGAAATTTCCCATAGAAAACTTCTATGTATCAAAAGCTGTTAGCAATGACTATTTTTTAATCTAATAAATAGTTTGAGGTAAACACAGGGATAATTTTCAAGTGTATTTCCCTTGATAAATGTGTGATATCAGCTCTGCACTGTTCTTTTTTTTTTTTTTTTTTTTTTTTTTAAAGATTTTATTTATTTATTCGACAGAGATAGAGACAGCCAGCGAGAGAGGGAACACAAGCAGGGGGAGTGGGAGAGGAAGAAGCAGGCTCATAGCAGAGGAGCCTGATGTGGGGCTCGATCCCATAACGCCAGGATCACGCCCTGAGCCGAAGGCAGACGCTTAACCGCTGTGACACCCAGGCGCCCCAGCTCTGCACTGTTCTAAATAAAGCCCTTTCATTATCTACCATAAGGCTGTATTATCAACACTCAGCAAATAAAACACATCTCTTACCCTTGAGAACTCTCCTCACTGAATTTAGCTCAGAGACATTTTTTTCCGATTTCTCTTTGTGACATGGTTACTTAAATTATTGTAAGGTATGCATATGTCCCAAACTATTTGAACTATGGCCATACAAGTAGGAAGATCACTTTATCGCGAGACCTTCCAGAGAAGTTAGGGGCTCTAAATTGTTTACCCTTTTGGCTCAGAATATGATAGCAAAAGAATCATGTGCTTTTATATGCTATTCTGGCTATTTGCAGAACCCTTTTTGACCATTTTGCTTCTTTCCCTACATTTATTGTTTTCAAGGAACACAGGTTTGTAAATGCAGGAACAGAGCTCCCAGCTTTTAGAAGACTGGCAGACCCCAGATTCATCTATGACATGGGGCAGAGCCACCTAATTCTGGTTGGCCCTGACACTTTTTTGATCTTTCTGCTTTCAAACACCATTTACCACTTTATCTAAGAAAACGCTTCTTCATGAAGAATATATTATTAATCTTTCCAAGGGTACAAAATGACCTTCAGCCCTATTGTAATGTTCTTATGTATATTGTCTGGATATCCACTTCAAATGAAAATCATTACGCTCTATCAGTCTTTCTAAAAGGATCAAACCCAGCTGAGAAAGAAAAACACGAAAAATGTTATTACACAATTATAAACAAAATTTAGAAAGTATTCTGAAGAAGAACAATTAACTTAATATTTAAAATAATAATATGTGAAGGTATTTCTGTTCTCGCTGAAGAGAGTGGGTTCCAAGAATGTTCTGAGTATTTCCAAATTCACAGAGCCAATAAACGGCATGCTCAGGATTGAATATTCTTTGGTTATATTAATTTATTCATTCAACTTTACTGAGAAGCTAATATATGCCAGAAATGCCAGCCTCTTTGCTAAGGGACAGGCTTCACCGCCCTACTCTGTAAGATCATAACGTCATAGGCAGACAAATACATCAGCCAATGAAGTGCCATACTATGTGATAAATGCAACGAAAGAGCATTCATTCTCTCCAGGAGGCCAGGGAAAGCTTTCAGGAGAGTATACTTTCTGTCTGATCTGGGTCTGAAAGGATGGCATGGCCTCAGGACTAGTGGCAGAAGCACTTTTAAAAACGGAACAGGGGCACCTGGGTAGCACAGTCACTAAGCAACTGCCTTGGGCTCAGGGCGTGATCCCAGCATTCTGGGATCGAGCCCCACATCAGGCTCCTCCGCTGGGAGCCTGCTTCTTCCTCTCCCTCTACCCCTGCTTGTGTTCCCTCTCTTGCTGGCTGTCTTTATCTCTGTCAAATAAATAAATAAAATCTTAAAAAAAAAAAAAAAACAAAACAGGGAACAGCCAGAGCTCTGGGAGCTGGAAGCTGCCTTGCATGCCTGGGGATGACAGGGGGTTGGGACCACGGGAGCACAACGCCAGGGTCTGAGTGGCCGGAGCTAAAGCTGGGAAAGGAGGGGGTGGAGAATGTGCCAAGGCTTTTGGTGTTTCTGCCTTACCTTTCTTGTGGTTTCTTTCTTCGGAGGACTTCCTGCGGTTCTGCTCGCACTTGGTAAATCTAAGATAGTTTTGTCTCATTTTTCTTTTTAAATCAACTCTTCTGAGACCCAACAGACTTTACACATCAACTCAGTGCAAATTAAAAATTCTCACAGGCGTCCAACTCTTGGTGTCAGCTCAGGTCATGATCTCATGGGTCATGAGATGGAGCCCCAGAATAGCGCTCAGTGGGGAATCTGCTCAAGGATTCTCTGCCTTGGCTCCTCCCCCTGCTACCCACACCCAGCTGTCCAAAATAAATAAATAATTTTTTTTAAAAAGTCTCATGTTTTCAACAAATATGTAAACCCTAACTTCTTCAAAGGGATGGCTTTTTCAAGTCACCCCTCAAGACATTTGGGGAGTGGCAGCTTGAGCACATCATCCGAATTTGGGATGCAGTAGCCAGGAGTGCCTTCCTCGGACAAACCTTCATCCTCTAAGAGGGGAGTGTCATTTCTGGTGTGGCCAAAGCCCAATTTCCCAAAAGAAAATGCAGGAAGGAAGTGGCTGAGCTCAAAATTGCAAGTTGTGTCCTACAATGATGTGGCCCTCGAAAGCATCGAGCCCAGTGTCCTACTGGCGGTCTAAAAATGGCACCTTTGCTATCCACAACAGAGGCACCCGCGTGTGACGCATCACTGGAATGAGGGCTTGAAGCGTGATTAATTTCACGTGCTTAAACAATACTGACACCTCGTCGCTTGGCCTTCGCCGTCGACATGACTAGCTCCTTAGCCTCCCTACTAAAGCCAGTACTTCACAAATAATTTTCATCAAAAATACAGGCAACACACTCTCGAGAGGGGAAAAAGAAGAGAGGGACAAGAGAGAGAATTACCTCCAATGATCCGATTTTCTGCCTGATCACGCCTCATGAGAGCCTATATATATCCTTCCTCTCATTTACGGTAGGAGGAAGTCCAACCGGCTTATTTCTCCCAAATTCTTTTCTCTCTCTCTGCACTCATGTTAGAGTGATCCTCTGAAGCATAGGAAAGCACACCCCTCTTGAAAATTCTGCAATTGTCCCATCCACCTCTCAAATAAACTACAGGCTCCCTGCCTAGCAGGCCCTTTCATGGTTTCCCATGCATCCAGAATATCTGGATATTAATATCCCAGCACACGTGCCCCCTTTTCAGTACTTTCCATGACTCTCCTTTTGTGTGAATTACTAGCTCCTTCCTCACTGCCTCTACATTATAGAGTTGGTGTCTCTGTGTAATAGGTTTTTCCAAACAGCCCTGTACTTCACCTAAATTGTTTCCATGTCTGGCTTTCCCTATAACAGGAGAAGCTCCTTGTGTTCAAGGAGCATAACGTGTCTTATCTTTGAGTTCTAGCTTGAACAGTGTGTAACAACAATGAAAGTTGATTGGATTAAATTAAACACGTAATGTTGAACTATTTGAACTCAGATTCAGACCTGTCTGTATTGGTACCCAATACAATTGTTGTTGTTGAAGAAACAAATAAAGTACTAAAAAGTTAATATATAAAAAGTAAAAGAAGTGGAAAAATGCTAAGCATTCCATAATTGAAAGGAACCAACTGGTGATAATTGCATTTATTTTCTTCCATTTTTTGTGCATATTATTGTTTTGCTATAGTGATCAATTCCTAAGCATTTTCCTCCTCCTTCATATATTAGTTCAATAAAGCACTCTGTTTTTATGTTAATATTTTTATTAATGAATTCCTATGCCACCATATTTCATTCTAAAAGTATGGGAGATCATTGGACTGAACCACAGAATTGGCAACTTCTACAGACTTGATCTCTCCCCTTACCTTTCAAATGAGAGAACTTAATTTTGCATGCTTTTTAAAAATCATTTCTTTAATGTTTGCATATTTACTTCTTTCTCGTATACATTGACGACTGTCATCATGATTTTTTAAAGACTATTTTTAGAGCAGTTTTGGGTTTGCAATATTGAGAGGAAAGGATAGCTGTGGATTCCTGTGGACCCCCTACCCTGACACATGTGCAGCCTCCCCCACTGTCAGCATCACTCACCAGAATGGGACGTTGTTGACCGAGGATGGATCTCCATTGTCAATTCATCATCACCCAAAGTCTGTCGTCTCCCTGAGGGTTCACTCTTGGTTTTGTACATTTTATAGGTCTTGACAAACATATAATGGCATGTAACCACCATTATAAAAGCAAAGAGTACATTCATTTCCCTAAAAATCCTCTCTACTTGGCCTATTTATCTTTCCAAATGCCCTTCAACAACCCCTAACCCTTTTATATCTCTATTTTTTTTTTTTGCCTCTCCCCAGACGTTACATAGTTGGAATCATACAGTGTATATATAGCCTGTTCAGACCAGCTTCTTTCACTTAATAACATGCATTTAAGGATCCTCCATGTCTTTTCATGGCTTGATAGCTCATTTCCTTTTACCGCTAAATAATATTCCATTGTCTGGATGGACCACAATTGATTTCTCTTTTCACCTACTGGAGGACATCTAGGTTCCTTCCAAGTTCGGGCAATTATAAATAAAACTGCTATAAAATCCGTGGGCAGGTTTTTGTGTGAACCTAAGTTTTCAGCCTCTTTGGGTAAATTCCAAAGAGCGTGATTGCTGGATAGGACAAGAGTATGTCTACTTTCATAAGAAACCACCAAAGCTCTCTTCCAGAGTGCCTGCACCATTTTGCATTCCCACTGGTGATGTATGAGGGTTCCTGTTGCTCGGTGGACTCAGTGTTCCAGGTCTTGACTCTGCTGATAGGAAGGTAAAGGTATCTCGCCCTTCAAGTGGCCCTTTGTCTTGGGAATGGAAACGTCGCAAATGCCTCTCAGTTCTTCTTCCCCCTTTAGGTGGGGCATGAGGACTAGCGGGGCTGGAGTTGGGTGTTTGCCTTGCCCGGATCAGTTAGGCTCTGAGAATACCCCAGCACGTTAAGCTGCAGCTCACTCGTTTCCCCTGGAGGCTGGCCTCGTTAGAAAGAACTGAGTGTTCTGGCATATTTCAGAAGAGTAACTTCTCCCCTTTTTCTGCTGGAAGACAGAGAGGTTTTTCTCCAGTATTTAGTGTGGGAATCTGGTCAAGCTCCTAGAGGTAAGTCTCACATATGGTGCCCCCCACGTCCACACAACTGGGTCCTCCAGAGTTTTTAACTCTCGGAGCTGTTCACGCCGTTTATCAATCACAGTCCAGGTTTTCCTACTCGCCCTGGGGGCCACCATGCTTTCTGCTCCTGAGTATCTGCTCCAGTAATCCCTGCATTCGCCTGTCTATCTCTCCAGGGCTGGAGGTAGCACTTTGCCCTGTGTGCTCCCATCTTTTACGGATCCAAGAGTTGTTGATTTTTCAATCTGTTCAACCTTTACCTTGTTGGTGGGACAAAGGAGAAACTTCCAAGCTCCTTACATGTGGAATGGGAAACTGGAAGTTTCTAAACATCATTTTTAATAAATGTTTTAAACGCAGGTGGCATTTTTTTCTTAGTGGTGGCATATGTTGGGCATTTAGGTTTTCTCATCTCTCCACATTAGTGTTGTAAATTTTAAAAGGTTAAACGGCATTATGATCAATTTCAGCTGATGATCACATACCATAAGCTCTCGATCCACTGACCAATGTCTCAAAAAATAATATGGATTGTTATGGATGGTTTCCTTTAAGAGTATAGCAGCAGATTTATATAGGACATCTCACAGCATGACTTCCTAAATAACTTCTCTAGAATGTTCTCTGTTTATTCAAAATCCATACTTGCAGAGCTGCTGGGACTCCATCTGCTTCCCCGTGGTTGTCTCTGTGCCCACACTGCTCTTCCCAACATTCTGCACCATCTTGCCTCCCTCATCTTTCCCTTCCAAAGGAATGAACTCTGAAAAGTATTTTCTCAAGACGGGCTGCTTCACTAGAAAGCTAGTGAACTTTCCATTATAGTAAATAAATAATATTGCTATTAATATCTTTGTGCCTAAAGCTTTATCTACATTTCAGATTGATCCATAAAGTGAATTTGCAGAAGTAAGCTTGCCTGGTCAAAAGTTAAGACTGCATTTAAAACTTTAAATAGCTGATGTTATTGGCTTCATTGTGTTTCCATATGTTGAGATGTTAAAGCCCTAACCCCCAATGTAAAATGAGGTCCTTAGGGTGGGTCCTAATCTAATCTGACTGGTGTCCTTGTAAGAAGAGATTAAGACAAACACACACAGTGGGAAGACCATGTGAGAACACAGCAGGAAGGCCGCCATCTGCAAGCCAAGGAGAGAGATGTCAGGGGAAACAGCTCTTGCCCATCCCTAGATCTTGCACTTTTGGTCTCCAGAGCTGTGAGGAAACACACTTTATGGTTGAAGGCACCTTGTCTGGCAGCCTTAGCAAAGTAATACAACTACTTCCATCATTTCGAAATCTTTAGACCAATCTATGCCTCCACCCGCGGAATTGGGGAATGGTACTCAGCTCTAAGGAAAAGAACCTGTGTTCTAATCATCCCAAAGCAAGTGAGCTGAGGTGCAGCGACTGTCAGCGGGGCAGCTGGACAAGGTACGGCACAGAGTGGCTGAATGAGCTCCACGGGGCAGAAGCCACCACGTGTGTGTGGGCTCAGCCTCGGTGGCCGTGGAAAGAACACCCTACCAGGAGGGCTGGAGGCATGCTCCACAAAGGGCCTTACCAGAAAGGGTTCAGTGGGTGCCCGGGGCAGAGTGAGTCCCCTTAGCAGTCCAAGCTGAAGAAGTCATGGCTGCACTCGCCTCCATCACCATGCTCTTGGCCAGGACTCTGGAAACTCTTTTGAGATTGACCTCCACAAGGTCACCCTGCAAAGAGGAAGGAAGATGCACTCAGGCTTGTGTGAGCTGCTGGGGGAATGGCTTCTGAAGGCCACCCTGGTTTTATTTTTAGTGCTTACATACTTAACTCTCTTTGAAATGTTAAGCAGGACTGGTCAGCTGCAGGTCATCTCAGCCCAGGAAATCACAGGAAGCCATTTCCTCTCCTCTGAAGGCTTCCTGGTGTGTCTCCCTGCCTCCACCCTTGCTCCCAGACCACTTCATCCTCCGGAGACCCTCAGAGTCTCGGTCCACGCAAGGGCTTGTCACGGCATCCTTGCTCCTGAGCTCCATCCTTTACGATAGTGTTTCTAAAATTTGCTGTCACCATTATTAAACAATATTTTTGAGCATGTATACCCAATACGTGCATATATGTATTTTTTATAAATTAGACACGTACTACTGTAGATGTATAACATATACTATAAAAGTCATAGAGGAAAACAAAAGAGGAATTAAAGGAAAAGAAAAGGCTAAAATCCAAATCCTTTCCCCCTGAGTGAAAGATGGCCACAAACAACTCTGTTTTCAGAGGACAGCATTCCTTTCTATGTCCCCTGAGATGATTCCCTCACACCAGCCTTTTGCCATTGTCCGCAAGACCCTGCTTCTTTGCCGCCTCTTTACCTCTGTCGACTTTCTTCCCTCTGTCTCGAAGGTCTACTGGTCCAAACTTCTCATCTTGGAATATCCAGGTTAATGATGACCAATGAAGACCATGTCCCCAGGCAGCAGGAGGAAATGGTGAGCTGTCGCAGAGCTCAAGCAAATACTGCTACATTATTCTTTAAAATTACTTAGAGACATACCTCACTCACAAGATAAATACACAGATTAAGGACTTATGAATGGAAAAGTACAATGATGAGAATTCCTAGAAGCACTGAAAATAGTTGAACACAAATCTAAGAGTTTGGGATCTGGTCTTAAAAGTAACTGCAGTTGTCTAGAGTTTATTCTTGTAAAATACGTGGAAACAGTGGTTAATAGTATTCACTTGAGCTCAAGACACAAGACTGTATTAGTACAACCTACACGTGGAAGGTGGAAGCCAGAGGGCACCCAGTTCCCTATCCCATCATTAGGGAATTTGAGAGAAAATTTTATTTTGAACTTTACTAATAACAGGAATATAGCTTTAAGAGAAAGTTCAATATAACTACCAGTAACATATCAAGTGATATGGACATCTTCTCAATTATAAAATAAAATAAAGCAATCAAAATGTAGTTTATTAAGCTATGATAAAATAGAAGAAATAATAAGAATGCATAAAAATCAGCATAAAATAAGGGTTCCTGGGTGGCTCAGTTAGTTAAGCCCCTGCCTTAGGCTCAGGTCCTGATCCCGGGGTCCTGGGATGGAGCCCCAAGTCGGGCTCCCTGCTCAGCAGGGACCCTGCTTCTCCCTCCCCCTCTGCTCTCACCCCCTGCTCGGCTCACTCTCTCTCACACTCTCTGTCTCTTTCTCTCAAATAAATAAATAAAATCTTTTTTTAAAAAATCAGCATAAAATAAGGTGACAAGAGTAAAAAGAGATAGTAGTATAAAGTTATTAAAATGTTCTTAAATTTTTTAATGATGTTATTAGTGCAGTCCTTATTGGAAAGAGTAAGTTTAAAAAGCACAAGTATTTCTAAAATAAAGCAAACAGCACACACATATATACTTATACAAACACACATATATGGGTATGAATAATGTATGGGTATACATACATATGCATGCGTATATAGAACTATATCTAGAACTATATATTATTACATATATGCATACATATATTTATATACACACTTTTTTAAATTCAAAATCTTACTATCATATCAGTACAAATAAAATCCTGGGGTTTTTTTAAAGATATTATTTATTTATTTGAGAGAGAGAGAGCAGGTAAGCAGGGGGAGGGGCAGAGGGAGAGAGAGAATTCCAAGCAGACTCCCCCTGAGCTCAGAGCCCCACACAAGGCTCGATCTCATGACCCTGAGATCATGACCTGAGAGGAAATCAAGGGTCGGACGCTTCACCGACTGAGCCACACAGGTGCCCCCAAATCATGTTTTAATAATTAGCCAAAGTTTATGTTGTCATCCGTCCAGGCACTCATGAGATGTCTGCTTTCTACAATCTTCTCTAAGGGTGTTCAGATTTTAAGGAGTTATATAGAAATGTATAAAACAAAACAAACCGGAACAAAACAGAAACAAAAATCCTAGTCTGTTGCCAGTAATAATTGATGGGAAAATCAAAACTTCAGAATCAAGAGACTTTTGTGCCACATATTTTAAAAGGTAAAGATGAAGCCTATAAAAAAATGATAACAGCTTATTCCGTGAACAAATATGACCCTTCCATGGCATATTTCCCTTAGTTCTTCGGACAAGTATTATGAGTTTCCTTGTTTCCAAATGTATGTCTAATCTGTTGTACTTGTATCATCACTTTTTCCTTTCAAAGTGCCTTTTTGAATTTTGTTTAGTTCTTTCCCTGAGGATCCTGAAGCGATTACTGGTAGGGTGGATGGAGCACTCTCGTGTAGCCCTCACACGTAAAGGGGACTGGTGGGTTCAGAAAGGAGCCCTAGTTTCCTCCAGCTTTTTCCTGCCTCACACTCTTGGGAACATGGCCATCGTTATAATCTAACATTTAGAGGCCACAGTCTTTCATGCATGGCCCCACATCTGGCTGCCATGTTACTTCTTGCACCTTGAATTCCCTTGAGTTGGTGTCTGGGGCTCCCCGAGCTCCTGAAAGGAGAAATACTCTCTCCACAGCTGCCTGGAGTGGTGCCTGAGGCCCACATCCTGTGAGAAGGGTGGCATGTCGTGGTGCTCCAGAATGGCCCTCCCTCGAGCTCCAGGTGGACACTAGGGATTGCCACTCCCCTGTGGAAATGGGGGAAAGCCCGCTGTGAAGCTTCCGCTTCTCGCACACGTGCCACGCGCTTCCCCCACAATTTAGAGACCTCCTTGTGTCCCGCAGAGACATGCTCCTCCAATTACCTCTGAGCAGTTGATTCCAAGTGTAAGGCAGCCTGACAAAACCGAAAAGGTACTCTGAGATGAGACACAAGCCATGGTTTCTCAAGATGGCTCCAACACTCACCTTCCTGTGGTTTGGGCAAATAATTTCACCACTGCTAGGGCTTTATTTTCATAATCTGAAGAGAGGGGATCGTAGGCTATGTCCTGCATCTTAAGAATGAACACAGATGCGCTCTGCCTGGGACATGCAGGGCCAGCAAAGGGAACTGCTGTGTAGACCACTCCCACAGTTACCCTTCACATCTCCTCGTGAAACATTTGCAGGATATTCCCCCATCTCCCAGACATGGCCTCTTCAACGTATTTAGCGCATCTGTGATCACTATTTAATGCGTTAGATATTTGGGACATGTGTTTTGTATCTGTAAGTTCTCTATACGGTCACCTGCATTCGTGATTCCTACCCTGAACAATTTCTCAACTGAAGATCACAGATACTCTTTCACTCAGCTCTTCCATTCTGTTCCTGATGTTGTTCTATGCACAGCTTGGCCTTCAAGTCAGAGCTTTCTGATTATGGGGAAAGATTTCTCTTCCTGAGTTCTAGCCCAACTCAAATCATAAATGACACAGGAGCACAGGCAGCAGCAAAACCCTGAGTAATGGAATTACACACCCCTTCCCAGCCCAGCACTGGAGGCTAGTGGCAATATGCATAATGACACGTCGCATGCTTCAAGTATTTTCAGGGTGTCCTGGAAAGATTATGTATTGCCAACGGGAGGAACTCATCAGCGGGAAGGGCTGACGTCCTGTCGGGTGAGCCGGCTTCCCCATTTCCTGGCAAATGATCCTGTGGGTACAGAGTCAAAAGATGCATTTTTCCCTCCTGGCTGGTTCCTTATCAGTTGTTACACATCTGTCATTTGGCTTATTACTCACACAGTAACACAAACTCAATCAAACTTCCTGGCTTTGGTCATGTGCGTGATCTCGTTAAGGACTTTCCCTAAACACGCAGCACAAGAGGGAAATAGAGTCAAATGCAAGTACTGGGGAGACGAAGGACATGTGGGGCGTCAGGGATGCTGCGGGCTACACGGGTGTTGGCGCACCCACGTTCAGGGGCAAGGCTGTGTCTCAGTTTCCTCCCCTGCACAAAGAGAAACGACCTCATAGGGTCATCCTGAGTATTACTGAGGGCAAGGACATGGCCCAGAGTGCGGCACAGGTTGGAGCTCGAGTCCCCGTGTTTCTTGGGCAATGGATCATTCTATTTCACAGAACTGTAGGAAAGTCAAGAGCAATATTTCCTGCAAGAAATGGCACCTCACTTTGTAACCTCCATCACCATAAAACAAGATGTGTCCAGGCAGAAGAGTTGTTTTTTAAAGTTACTTCAGTTTAGTAAAATATTCAGTGTCTCCCATTCAGGTACCATGACAAGTTCTGGAAATTCCAAAATATCTGGAATACAGCCTGGCCCATGAAGAGCTCACGGTGCGCCCCAGCATGCAAATGTATCAACAAATAATTCGCTTATCAAAGGGCAACGGTTACATTAATAAATAGACGAGATGCTATGGAAACTCAGACAAGGGACTGTCCGCCCAACCTGGCTTCAGGGAAGGTTCCCTGGAGGAGAGAACAACTAATTTGAGTCTCAAAGGAGGAAACAGACCCTGAAGATTAACACAGCCAGGGGGAGGCAGCGTGGAATCCAGATAAAGGGAACAACATGTGAGATACGGGGCTGTGAAACTGTGTGTGTGTGTGTGTGTGTGTGTGTGTGCACATGCATGCGCAAGTGTGCTAGAAACCACAGTTTATATTCCCTCAAGTGCAGAGCTTGACAAAGGCTACTGCAGGGAATAGGACCAAGCCAGAGATGATCCTGGGGGCATGAAGGGGCCATGCATGCTTTTAAGCCACTGTGCATTTTAGAAAGATTACCCTGGATACAGTTTGGGGAATTCATTTCAGGGGCAAGAAGAAAGGCAAGAAACTCACTAACGGTCTTTGAGAGGGTCCGAGCTCTGTGGTCTGATCCAAGAGAGAAGAGGATGTTGGAGGACAGCTGGTTGGCAGCCGGGCTACAGAGCCCTGAATGCTGCGGTGCAGGACAGAGAAGAGCAGGCTTGGGGCGAGCCCAGGGGGTGCTGGTATGGGGCTACCCTGGTATTTAAGCATATGTGGAACTTCTAGGCTTTGCGGTTAGGAGAAGACCAGGCTTCCACCTGCAGTCGCTTTGTGTCTGGTCAGCACATTGCCAGCCTCGAGGCACACGCTGGACAAGTGCAGATAACAAACAGCCCGCAGCACACTTTCCGCAGCTCAAAGGGCCCTATCGGTTCATCTGCAAAACGGGGAAGTTTATGATGATATCTGTTGTAGAGTAAGATTAACACCCCCACTGCAGGTGCTCCGTGCCCGCTTCCTTAGTAGCTTTCGGATTCCAGGTGACATCTCCCACGCAAAGTTCCAACAGACACTCCAGGGAAATGAAGGTTAGTAAATACTTAGGAAGAACAGACTCACAGCTAGTCTCTTGTAGACCTAGGATGACAGGGGAAACCTGTCATCAATTCTGTATCCGGGAAGAGGAGACGGAGGCAGGTGTTCAGGGCGTCTTTGTGCAAACAGTGAAGAAGGGTCTGGAGCAGCACCTCACAGAAGGTATGGGGCATGGGGCTCAGCAACCAAGAAGGGACACACGCAGGATAAAGTACTCAGCCTTCCAGGAGCTTGTCCTCAGTGCCGGAGCACGTGCGTCGACTGTGTCTTTCTGCCTGTTTCTCTGTAAATCCAGTCTCCTCTCTTTCCTGGTGTCTAATGTTCTTCAAACTTCCAGGCAAATCAATGGCCATTCTTTCCAACTCACTCACACTAACACGTTCTTTTTTAAATACTGTACTTGTCAATTAGAAAGGTGTGGAGTGGAAGGGAGTGTGGTCATGGGAACTTTCCACCACCTTGACCTAATCTCTCCCTAATTCTATGGCCCCTCCTGGTGTGTTGGTGTGCCTGTGACGTCCCAGAGACAATGTGTTAACACGGAGAAGGAAGGATACCGATGGTGGTGATCGCCAATGCGTGCAGGTAGTTTGACGTGAGTGGACTGTGCTGCCCGCCCAAAATTCCACTCCCTCCTGACTTTTCAGCATTAAGACTTTCAGAAGGTGTCATATGAGCCATGCAGGCAACACGCGGGCATGACAGAAATAACACAGATCACCGTAAAGAAGACTCATCTGCATGTTGGAACACCTGTGCTTTTTTCTTTTTTGCTTGTTTTTGATTTTAGGTCTACAATTTTTCCAGGTATAAAGATTTTGGAAGTCAGTTGTAGTGTGCAAAATGGGTACCATTTTTTTTTCAAATGTCAGTGTGTATATCTTTGAGTGTGTTGTTAGCCATTGATTATATCTCATAATAATCAACTAAACCAAAGATGTTCTTCCTCTGAGGGTAAGGATGGGAGTGGTTAATGAAACTGCTGGTAACGTTTGTCCTAATTATGATCTTAGGCAATAACATTTATATTTCTTCAAAATTAATCTAATGAATCACCTCCTCCGTCAGCAGGAGGAGGTGAGCAGGCTTTCTGAGCACAGGCGCTTTCGTGACAAGGCAGCAGCTGCGGGCTCTGTTCACAGATCTCACTACAATTCAAACTGCCACCCTACAGCATCATGGCGTGGCTTCTCACAGGTGCAAAGCTTCAGGATCCCATGGAAGAGTAAACCACGGTTCAAAACCAATCTTTGAAGCTAGAAAATAAGTGCCAACTTGCTATTTTCAAAACTTGACGATAAAGCAGTAAAGGGGGAGAGAAAGAAGAAAGAGAAAGAAAGAAAGAAAGAAAGAAAGAAAGAAAGAAAGAAAGAAAGAAAGAAAGAAAGAAAAGAAGAGAAAGCTCTATATATTTCTATAGAGGAGACCTGCAGGAAGGCTAATCTGAATTTCAAAGGGCAGCACTAACCATTAATTAACGGTAAGGCTCTATAGTCCAGGACAGAACAGCAGGACAGGAAAAAAGAAAATGAATTTAGTCAAAATGTTCACTGCGTATAATAATGAACAAGGAGTAGTCATTGCAGTCTGTAAAGTTTTAAGTCAGTAAAATTCTCTGCAGGCTGAATTATGTCCATGGGGAAGGTGCTGGGGAGCCCCACTCTTGACCTGCTTTGTGTCAGTTCACACAGGTCCTGCTCAAACTTCCTCCACCAACGGAGATTCATCTGCTCACGCATCGTTAGCCTTAGGTTTTCTATTGTTTCTTCAAATTCCCAGCTTTAGACAATCCCCTGGCTTTGCTTTCACTCGGCTCAGATCGGCACATCACCCACTTCAACCCTCCTCCTAAATGTTACCGCATGCCCAGCCCTGCTTGTCTTTCTCTGATCAAGTTTGGTGAATATATTTCAGGGAATCCTGTGTGAAATTGAAAATCGGAAGAAGGCAGGAAAGACAAAAGGAAGGAAGGAAGGAACGAAGGAATGAAGGAAGGAGAGAGGGAGGGAGGGAAGGATAGGAAGGAGGAAGGAAGGGAAAGAAAACCTCTGTGTCTTACTAGGAAATCATGCTACGGGGAGAAAAATCTCAGCCAGACCTGCAGGAAGATGTGCAAGGAGGGAAAGGGAACCAGAAGGTTTGCCCTGCCATGAGCCAGGTACCAAGCTAGTGCGCTGTGTCTGTACAGGGCTACCTAGCTAGCTCCCTGGTCCCTTAATCCTCAGAGCCATGCCTATTTTGCAGATAAGGAAAATGAGGTTTAAAGAGATTAACTAACTTGCCTAAGGTCACACAGCTAGAAAATGAGGAGCCAAGGTTTGAGCTCATGGGTATTTCTGGTTTCAAGTCCAATGACATTTCTAGAAGAATTTGGAGTCAATTTAGCAGACATATTTAAGCCGTCGGTGGTGTGCACTGTTTAGAAATGTCTCCATCCAGCACACAGACCCTGACAGGAGAGCCTTCTGCACACCAGCAATTATGACTTCAGATCCACTCTCCTCCCTTTACAGTAGCTAATTAGATCAAGACAGGAATCCTGACACAAACCATAGTTCAAACCAGCTAATTAGATTAAGATCAATATAAAATCTTCTTCAGACAAAGGAGCAATTGGACATTTGTGACAGATATATCTGCAGGTTGAGTCAATAAGATAAGGACAAAAAACACGTGTTAAAGAGTGTTAGCGTGCCAGAATGCTTTCTCCGCTCTCTCTAATGAAGTGAGCAATACCAGCTTCTCGGGAGACGGAAGCCAAGTAAGTAACAGGGAAAGCTGGGCACGGTTGCAACAGTTCGAAGGTGGGGGCCTGTTACGCGGCCTTTGGCCCCCAGTTTTCTCGTCTCTAACGGGGTTTGAAAACCACCAAATGATTCATCAATCTTTCCTCAAGACTTAGAAGCTCAATGGTCAGTTTTCACACCCAGCACATTCTTTGATCCTCAGGACAGCCCTTTAGTGGGTGTTCCCACTCGTATGTGGGACTGGGGCTTCCGTGAACCTGCCCAACCTTCCCCAGCTAAAACAGAGAGACAGAGCGTGTATCCTGGGACTTACAGCGAGTAGACACTACTTTGATGGTCATTCACCACTGGCCTCAGTGCTTCTGAGTCCAGAGCCTTCGTCTGCAAGGCCCATTTCAGATTAGTGGGTTCAGATTGAGGGTCGTGGTTTGTTCTGAAATTCCAGTGAAAGCTCTGATAATGATCCCTGGGCTGGGGGTGGGGGGTGGGGGTCACATTCCCACAACACAGGACTTCAGGAATCCGTGGCTCCTCGCTGCCCTCTCTCTGGGCAAGTGCTCACTGTGGAGCAGGGCACCCGGAACCCAGTTGGCTCCCAGGCCACTCACAGGCTATCCTACACAGCGTATTTTTCCTAAGGGGAGAGTTCTCCTGTCTTACTTGGCTCTTAAGACACTCTTAAGAAAACAATTAAAAAGAAACAATGCAACAATGAAATACTTAAATCATGTGCAAAAAAAAAAATGTGTAATCGACGTTTCCACATGCATTATTAATTTAAAGTCACAATTTCATTGAGGTTCTCCCTTCAATTTGTAACTCCCAACCTAGCCAACAAAAATAGTAGATAAGGTATTGTGAACAAATTAACAAACAGAGATAGGAACTGTATAGATTTGCGATATTATAAAGGTTTATTTTCCTTTCCATCTTCCTGAATGGCTTTCTTGATGGAAATGGACCCCAAACCAGGAATGAAAACCTCAAAGGTGAGCATAGCTGGAAAGCTTGCATGAACTCAGCTTGTGAATCACATTCTCTGAAAGTCGACGTCGACAGTGGTGATGACCGTGTTAATTAAGGGATGACTTAGGTAAAGGACAGGTGACATCCATTCACATTTCACCTGCTCCACCATCCTTCCCACCATCTGTCACCCTTGGGGGGGGCGGTGAGGGAGGCCCATGTCGGGAATTGGAAGATTAGGGTCCCCGTTAATTAATCCAAGGACGGAGCTGGAACCAGGTGGTCAAGCTGAGTTTCAGACCCTGGAAAGATCAGGTGACAGACAACGGTCAGATCAGGAGCTGCAGAGACCAGCGTCCTGAATCAGAAAGGGACAGCAGAGGGGGGAGAGCAGGACAGGTACAAGAGCAGGAGCCATAGTGCCCTCCTTGGACAGCCCCAGGAGGAGAGCCAAAGCCTGCTGTCAAAGAGCGGGATGCCTGCTGAGGTCAAGATTGGCTATGTCCAACATACTGAGCAATCAAAGGTATACAGTAGGGGTGCGGCAATTGGTTTGCTTCATTGGGATCAACCCAACACCACATGCGGGATCTCAGGTGATCTTCCTTAGTGGCCTGAGATGGAATTCGCACATTTTTTGCAAGATCATATTTTTAACCAAGTTAGGTGCAAACCAGATGGCTTGTCCCCAAGCCCTCACTAAACGCAAGCCAACGAGCTCTTGCGTTTCCAGATCAACCACAGGATGCATGAGGCCCTGAGCAAAATGTTAATGCAAATTCCACATCAGCTTCCAAGGATCAGTTCTCATGCAGAAACCTTATACAACCATGAGCCATATACAGCAGCGTGAAATTATTAAAATAATAGATTTGGTTTACCCTTTAACTTCTGATTTATCTACCCTTCTAACCTTTAAATGCAAGTCCTGCCACTTTGCTTGCTTCCTACCCATCTCTGCTGTCCAGATACTAGTGTGAGCCCCAGAGGTTAAACTCCCACGGGGCTTCATCCCCAACCGAAGACAGAAGGAAGTTCTGGACTGTGAAGAACATGAGGTTAAAATAAATTTTATAGTTTGGGGCACCTGGGTGGCACAGCGGTTAGGCGTCTGCCTTCAGCTCAGGGCGTGATCCCGGCGTTACGGGATCGAGCCCCACATCAGGCTCTTCCGCTGTGAGCCTGCTTCTTCCTCTCCCACTCCCCCTGCTTGTGTTCCCTCTCTCCCTGGCTGTCTCTATCTCTGTTGAATTAAAAAAAAAAATTTAATAAAAAAATAAATAAATAAATAAATAAATTTTATAGTTAAAGATGAAAAGAAAGAATCATAGGGAATATTTCCCAAGATATTTTCATCCTTCAAACACGGGTTCACTGCACGAAATCACCACGCTGCACAGACACAGCTGAGTATAGGCAGGTCCTACAGTTGACAAAGTTGCCAAGGAGACGCGGTGCCACCTGAGGGGCCCCCAGGCCTTTGGTTTCAAAACAAGGAGTTCCCAGCCTCATGGACGGGTCCAGGTTTCCATAATAAGAATGTTGCAACACCGGTTCTTTTTTTTTTTTTTAAGATTTTATTTATTTATTTGACAGAGATAGAGACAGCCAGCGAGAGAGGGAACACAAGCAGGGGGAGTGGGAGAGGAAGAAGCAGGCTCACAGAGGAAGAGCCCGATGTGGGGCTCGATCCCATAACACCGGGATCACGCCCTGAGCAGAAGGCAGGTGCTTAACAGCTGTGCCACCCAGGCGCCCCTGCAACACCGGTTCTAGTCCCTCTAATTCCCAAGCCAGAGTCTAAATCACTCTGAGACCCACTCGGGCCGCCCCTCAGGCTGAGCTCAGGGACACTCCAGAGATGACACGTCTGGGACCACGTCCAGGACCACGTCTGGAACTGCGTGAAGGCGAGACATGGACCACACTCTGGGGGCCCTGGGCTTCCCTTAGGCCTGGCAATTTCCCCTGCTGTGCATTCACATTTCCTTCCCAGTCTTCCATAACTCCAAAGGTCTTCTGGAGCTGCGTGGTCATGGATGGAGAAGACCCAGGAGATGGGGCCCCATCGCAGAGCTAGCCCTACACCAGGTGTCTCACGGAATTGTTCCCATGCAGCTCTAAGACGGCCATCAGCAGGTATCTGCCCCCATTTTGTTAATTCGGAGACCAAGCCTTGAGAAAGCGAGCTAGCATTTTGGAGGAAAGGTAAGGCTGGCATTGGGACCCAGTCAT
Source organism: Ailuropoda melanoleuca (assembly GCF_002007445.2). Taxonomy (NCBI): domain Eukaryota; kingdom Metazoa; phylum Chordata; class Mammalia; order Carnivora; family Ursidae; genus Ailuropoda; species Ailuropoda melanoleuca. The sequence goes on along the minus strand of NC_048221.1, from coordinate 140,107,575 downwards.
ACCTAATACCAAAGCCCCAAGGTATTTCCCTTCCATGCACAGTACCCTTCAGCCCCGGCACCCGCACTGTCACTGGCCTTCACTTTATCAACTTGGAGTGGCTTGACCATTTGCTGCATGCATTGTTTTATGTTTAAATTCACTTAATGGTCTGTTGTACTTTAATAAACACCAAATGCTTAAAATTAGGGGCTTTTTCGTATGTATGATGTTGAGATATTTTCAACATTTATACCAGAGAGTGTTGTTGACTATTAATGGTCAAGTAATTTAATCTGAATGGGAAAAAAAATCCAGATAATGTAGAGATCCTTTCTTGAGATAGAATTGCATTCCTGATAGACAACACACACTCCAGGTTCCAGGCTGGTAAATCCAACTGTCTCATGTCGAATGTTCTAGCTTTCCCATAATAGATGCTCGCTATATTTCCATATGCTGGACAGATGACTGGCAAATTTATATATTTTAGAAATCTTAAATTAATCTGTATTAATTTAATTTATTGCATTTAAGCCTCTCAAGTCCTGTGACATATGCATCCCAATTTCACAGACAGAGAAGTCAAGGCTCAATGAGATTGGGTAACTGGACCAAGGTCACACAGCCAGGATGGGACAAAGCCAGGACCCGCGCCCTGCTGCATCCAGCTCATACAACCAGGTTGGATCTACAAAGAGATTTTTTAAAAGCAGTCTGAGGCAACCATTTTCCCTTCATCTTTTCTACCCCCATCCTCCACATCTGACTATTAATTTGCAGCATTCTACAGTCACAAATAAACTGTTTTATGCTGAAGTCACCAATTAACTTTGATTGTCTTATGGGTGCCAGGGAGAGAAAGGTTCTCATCTGCCCCATCTGTCATAAAACTCTTGCTTAAAAATGGCTTGGTGGAGACATCATCCTCCAACACAGAGATAAAAGGAAGATTTAAAATGCATGATGTGAATCTGTCCTAGAGGCTAATCGCATGCAGTGAGGAGGGAGAGGAGCCTGGTTCGTTGGTGTTATCAGCCATGTATTATCTCTCTCATCTATTTATCGTCAGGGCTATCATTAGGAAGATTAAAAATCGGTGTCTACAAATAGTCCTGAAATTTTTGTCTTTCATTAGTGACTTATTATTATTATTATTATTCAAGACCTCCTTTTTTCCAGCAAAGACAATGATTTCTTAGTCCACATCAGGATGCAATCCATAGAGAATTCATCAGGGCTAAGGAAATATTAAATGCTATTTCCAACTACTGCATCCTATTGTCAGGGGCCATCTTTGATAATAATGGCCTTAATTTATAGAAATATAAATAATACAACAGTGACACCAAGAATCTATGATCACATAAATCTGTCACAGATCAGTACAAATGAACATAGTTAAATGAAACTGAACTATAAATATGTCCATGCATCAGCTGGTGATGGAAAAAAGTTTACAAAAAAAAAAAAAAGCAAGAATCACCATTGCAATGAAAATGGAAGCATCTTTAGTCAACGGAGGACTTTCACCTTGAAATATACCCCAGTTTTGCATTTCATTCTTTTGAAATCTGAAGATACATCAAATGTGTTCTTTTAAAAAGGAAACACATGTCATGCAGTGTACGGTCTCAGACAATCCTCGTGCGTGCTCTTGCCCGCACCCTTTCATAACGTGAGCAGCAGTAACGCCTTCTATTATGTTTTGCGATGCTCATTGGAATAACTGGATTTATGGTCTTGTGAATAACCCCACACTGTAGTGTTGTTGGCTTAGGTGGGTAATGTTATTTTTCTTTCTTTAAAAAAAAATACATGTATTCGCTGTTTGAAATTAATGAAATCCGCTTCCAGGAATGTTCTCTTCATATAAGAAAAGTCATCTGCCTGCAGCAGGTGAACAAAGATGTCTTTGTAATTCTTTTCTCTTTTTTTAAATTTCATTTTATCGATTACTCCAGTAAAATGCTTCAATTGCCTTATGTAGTTGAAGGGGGAGCATATATATATATAGAACTTCCATGCAGAAGATAAGCTGGATTGATCCTTTCAAATATTCATATCAAACACAGCTTATTAGAAACAGTTTCAGTCTAAACAAACAGCCTCAGGAATACAATAAAATACGCAGACAGATCACTGTTGCTGTAGGAGCGTGACGTTTTCTCTTCCTTATGGGATGTGCACTCACACGTCAGCTGGAAGAGGAGAGCACCCCCACAAAGTTTTCAGTGCTGCCTTGTAGATGTGTGATGTTGAAATGTTTTATTTGACATCCACAGCAAAAGTACGAGATTTTTAAAAATTAAAAATTAAGTTCCAGTTTTACCAACATGGAAGTGAAGCTCCAGGAGCTAGAGGCCAAGGTTTGCCAGACACACCACAGCAGGTAATGTCACGGTGAGTCACGCCATTCTGGAGCATTATTTAGAGCTTTTCAGTCAAAACCCATCTTTCATTGGTAGCCGGGGTATAATTGCATTAACATCGTGTGTGGTTTGCAGGAGGTTTGGGGGAGCTTTAAATCTGTTTAAAGAAATGAAAATATGGTAGAGTCCCAAACCATTAAGAGTAACTTCTAAGTGGCTCCCCGTTGAATTTCTATGTGCTCTGCACCCCCACAGGGGTGTTACTCAGGATCTAAGTAAGTCAAGGCTGCGGCTGGGGTCTGTTTTAGGGATAGGAGTCCCTTCTTCAGGGCTAACCCACCTGCCATCCTTTGTCCTTTGTCATAATCACTAGGGCTCAGAGCAACAAAGTGCACCGGCCAATGTCGGGGGTAGCAGCTGCCCCACAAAGCTGTGGGACCGATTTCCTTTGTCACCATGTTCTTTATCTTTGTAGTGGCCACAGCCTTGGGGGCGTGAGCATTCCATCGCCCTTTGCCTGTCTTTGTCACCACCTAGTTTTCAAACGCTGTCTTTCCACCGGAAGTGATCTTTCTCACACATTAACTCTGTCTTCATTTCGCGCCCTTGTTCTTGGCTTTCGAGGACCATCTTCCTATTTGCCACAGGGACGTGGCTCTTCCCTCCATCTCTCAGTGTCCTTCTCTATGTTATGGTAGTTGGTTAAAGGGACACTTGTCATGGTTAATGATATATCGTAGCAAATAAAGCTCTGGAATTCAACACCTGAGTTCTGACGCAACAGCACAACTCACTGGTCTTGAGCAAGAGCACAGACTCAAATTTCCTATCTCTCCCTTTCCTCATCTCTAAACCTTGTGTGTCCATGTCTCCTGTCTGTTCCTTCATGTCCCCTCATGCGTCCACTCTGCTGTGCATCCCAGGCCATCCTGCCCCTGGCTCCTGGTAGGACTTGGTAGGTCAGAGAAAGAGAGGAGGGTGATGCCTGAGTATTGTGCTGTGTCTTTAATACAGTTCCTCCTGTCACACTGTTGGTGTGATGCCCCGTGGGCATCATCTAGACGCATCCCCGCACAGACAGTGCCTGGAAGGCTCTCGGCAGCCAGCGTCGTGACTTTCTCTCCTCATGACGTCCAACAGTCTGTCCCTAGTCTCACCCTTTTGGGTGATGACAGCTCAGCAGCTTCTAGACCTGCAAACTGACACCCAACAGCAGAGGGATGGTTAGTCTCTTCAAAAATAAACCCTCCTAATGTAAGCATGCCTCTGTTTCTCCCTGGGGTCCTGACTGATACCAACTGCCCCATAGTTTGTTTTTTGTGTGTCTTGTTTGTTTTTGGTTTGGGTGTGTGCGTGCACATGTGTGTGTGTGTGTGTGTGTGTGTGTGTAATAAAGCAATATGATGTATGCAAAATCCTGAGCATCCCATCTGACACAGAGCACTAATGTGTACTCAATATGGGTTAACAAGTGAACCTGGTCACTGGGGGAGCCCCATGCTCCAAACCAGAACTGTGAAGCTAGGAAGGACCTCCTCCTGCCTCAACACCACCCCTGACATCTCCACAGACTCCCTTTGTCAGTGTGATCAGCAGAATAATGCCCCCCACCAGCAGCAAAGATGCCCATGTCCCAATCTCCAGAACCTGCAAATGTGTCCGGTGATGTGGCAAAGCGGAGTGACGAGGAGATACACGGTAGGAGTGGGAGAAGCTACCATCCCCACTTCATCCCCCCAAAACCTACCCAATCTGAACTTGAACCACCTATGCTGAATTTGAGGTTCATATAAATTTGAGTTTGAGCCAGATGATTGATAAGGAACTCAAGTAAACATAAACAGTGATGACACTTTTCCAGAATGTCCTTCTCCTCTTTCAAAGACTTTCAGAGTATTGACCTCATTAGGAAATGCTGGAAGTAGCAATCCCTAATTCCCATGTTTTCCTTTAATAACTTTCTCTGTCCATCAATAAAAGGACCACCATGATAGTCCTGAGAGGCCAATTCCTTGGGTTTAACAGTCAAGGCTCCATTCAGCCCCCATCTCCTAATTACGACTATGTGCACAAAGCTAAATAATTCATCTCTGTCCTACCTCTGTACATGTTCCAAGTTTTATACAGTATTTCCTGCCCATGTTTTGCAGTGCTCTAGGCAAGCTGGATGCATTCCGCATGTTTAATTCAGCTCATAAATCAATCTCTTTGGTCCCTTCATCCCATATTCTTCTTTAAGCCCCCTCCAATCTGTCCACAGACGTGTGGCATGGAGGCATCCCTGTCTGGATCTGTCACACCAGCAGTGTGACAGGGAAAACTGTACTAAAGGCACAGCTTGTCTCTTTAATAAAGAAATGGCAGCCCTGTGCGTGCGTGCGTGCACATTACAAGCACCGTGTAGGTTTTCAGAGATCGCCCTACTCTACGATCCTACTTCATTCATTCATCAATCCATTCGTTCATTCACCCGTGCCTTTTAAAGATAGCCTTGTGCTGGGCAGGGTCCAGACAGTGAGTGAGACAGACATGGATTCTGTGTTGACAGATCTTATATTTTTATGGGAAAACAGACAATTAAGTAATACAAACATAAATCAAGAAGATAATCTCTTATGTTGACAAATGAAACAAGTGAAAGCACAAGTGGGGGTGGGGACTGGTTACACTAGAGACAGTGGTCAACAGAGCTCTCTTGACAATAGATACTTGAGGTCCCAGAACCTAAAGAAAAAAGCAGATGCAGCGCTTGCGGGGCCAGGCGAGCCTTTCGTCTAAAGGCCTGGATGCCGACGAGCGTATCCTGTAAACCGTCCGGAGGCCGTGCAGGAGGCCAGGAGGGAGGTGGAAGGTGGCCAAGAGGGCAGAGTCCACAGACCGGGAAGAAGCATTTAGCTTTTATTCTGAATCCAGTGGGAAGCCAATGAAGGGTTTAGATAGAAGTGGTATCAGACACTTCCTGTATATGAAAACAGATGATTTCATCTCATATGTTCCTGAAGGGTAGGGTCCAGAGTATTGGAAGTGAGGAAGAGTGGGAACAGTGAGAACAGGAACACCACTTACTATGCTACCACAGTCATCAGACAAGAGGTGATAGCAGCTTGACTAGGACACCTGCACTAGAGACAGGGATATGTGTTTAATGTCGGATTCATTTTGGTGGTGGAACAGTAGAACTTGGTTTTGGACCGGAGATAATGGCGAAAAAGGAGAAATTCTATGGGTGACTGCCGAGTCTGGAGTCTGGGAAATTGGCTACATGGTGACCTTGGAGAGTCAAGGGGTGTGGAGGTAGGAGCCTGGAGTTCACGGGGACCACTGAAGATATAAATGTGGGAGCCAGCAAAGCAGGGCTCCCTTCACCCCAGTTAAGGTCGCAAACTTGCATGAGATCGTCAGAAAGAGAGGATAGAGAGGAAGCTACAGGGCCAAGTGGAATGACTTCATCTTTTAGGAACGGAGTGGCAAAGGAAGAGGAGAAGAGCTTCCAGAGAAGGAAAAGGACAACAAGGACGATCTGATCACAGAAAACATTAGAGCCCAGAAATAAAGAAAATCATCAAAGTGAGGTAACTATCTGAGAGTTCCAGGGCTCTTGGACTCAGCTTTGGAGCTGTGCCCACTACACCATCGACAATATCCTGAGTCGGGGTCTTTCTTAGCTCAAACTCTTTTCAGAACCTCCTTTCAAAAGGATTTTATTCTGAATCATTAACAGCATCCAATTCTTTCAATGTCTGTGAATGAGTTTGGTTTTATCACCAAAGAAGAAGCAGCTCTCAATCTACTTCCTCGTCTCCAACTAGAGTGACAGGATCTAGACTGAGGGGCAGCTCTGGAAGGCCGGGGCCAGGCTGGTGGCAGACTTGCAGGATACCCTTATCCTAGTGTCGCTGAAAAGCCCCTCGGCAGCCCGGCAGTGTGAAGCTCCACCCCTTTCTCAAAGGTGGGTGTATTTGTTCAGGACTGGACATCAGTCCCCCTGTGCGGTACTTCCTGCTATTCCCCTGGTCTCGGGACCCTCCCCACTGTCCTTACCAGGATCACAGGAGGACGGATTTGGCAATCTGATCCTCATTTAGGAGAGTTAGCAGCTCCGAAGTCCCCTCTATATTCTGCTCGAGAGCGTTCGAGTTCCTATATCTTCGTATCCATCCGTAAGCACAGAGGCTCTAAGCTTTCTCAAACATCTGCGGTATCGAGGGTGTGGCAAGAGTCCTTTCTTAGGCTCACAGCAGCATTGCATGGGACAGAGCGCCCACATAAGTGAGAAGGAAAACGTATGTCTCAAGACCACAAAGGATAAATAACCACCAGGTCTCAGGCAATACTTTGCCTCTCTCTCTGTCTCTCTCTCTGTGTCTCTCTCTGTGTGTCTCTGTGTGTGTGTCTGTCTCTGTCTCTCTGTCTCTGTCTCTCGACAAAAGTTCTGTACAATAAAGGCACAGCGCAAAGCTTAATTCCATCAGTGTAGCAAACATACAACCTCATCAGCATTCCAAACACCTTTGTGAACGTAACAAATGTAAACATAAAGGAAACACATTACATTTAAACAGAAAGGCAATTGAGGTGAAGCTTTCAAAAGCCTATATTTTACAGTTTTTATGGTAAAAATGCTGGATTCTAAACTTAGCACAGCAACAAACTCTGGGCAGTGAACATTCCATTTTTTTGGCTACAAAAATGTATGTTTTTTAAACAAATGAAAGGAAAATGAAATTTTCTGCAATGTCCAGCCCAGTTTTCTCTGCTCCTATACTAAAGTTTGGTTCCAGCAAGCTAACTAAGACTAAAGTATTATGTTGCCTTCCTCAACTCCTTTGTGTATGAAGTTCCCTCCAGGAACTCATGGGGGGCACAGCAGACTCACTGTTCTGGGGACAACTTGACATATGCCAATTAATAACACAAAAATCTCACACCAACTTTTTTTTTTTAAGTAGGCTCCATACCCAATGTGGAGCCTAAGGCAGAGCCTGAACTCACAACCCTGAGATCAAGACCTGAACTGAAATCAAGTGTCAGATGCTAACCGACTGAGCCACCCAGGTGCCCAGGGGCCCCTTTCAGAGTAACTTGTTACTGTGCACATTGATACAGTTTTAGTTTAATAATGTAACAAGCTGTGTTTCGTTTCATAATGCTGATTAAGTCTGTCTCTTTACTGTCTTTAAATATCTGAAGTTCAAAAGAGCACATGTATTTCTAAGCAGATGGATTTGAATTAGTGAGTCCAGGTGACATTTGAGGTGTAAAAAAAAAAAAAAAAAAGAACGAACACAAAATTCAGCCAAGTAAATTTGAAGACCTAATTGGCTTTCTTGAGCAATTTCTGAATCGGGCAGCAAGTGGAGAGACGCTCCGGCAGCTGTAAGTAGGGGAAGGAGTTTGCAGGAAGGACGGTGGGCAAGAAGCGTTCTTTTCGGGGAACAAAGAACAGCAGGGTTTTCATCTTTGCATCTTTCAGACCTGATCAGGACCTTTCAGAAGGACTTTTGATGTCTGGCTTGCAAGTGGACACCTTCATTTTGCACGTGACAAAGGGACAGTTCGTAAGATGGGTGGTGTTGAGAAGGGCAGGAAGATTTTGTTCAGCAGTGTGCTCCGTGTCATGCTGTTGAACAGAGAGTCAGGGCAAGCATGAGACCGGCCAAATCTCCATGGTCCCTTTGGGCAAAAGTCAGGTCAGGCCCCTGGATTTTCTTGCACGGATACCAACAAGAACAAAGGCATCACCCGGGGAGAGGAGACACTGATGGAGTATTTGGGGAACCACAAGAAGAGCATCCCTGGAACAAAAATGGTCTTTACGGGCATTAAGAAGACTGGGGAAAAGGCAGACATGATAGCTGATCTCAACAAAGCAACTAAGGAGTCACAGTTGGCCACTGCCTTATTTGTTACAAAACAAAAATGTCTCATGAGGTTTTCTCTATGTGTGCCATATTTCGATTATCTCCTACCCCAGAATGCAGATCATGAATGGCTGATAGAATATTTCTTTTGGACAGCCCTGATTTAAATAAGATCGCCTTGTGGCTAAACGCGTGTGATCAGCATTTAGAACTTAATAGGAATTCTGGACCAACAGGTGTTGTCACTGTTCTCCCTTTAAAGATACAGTTGGAATCGGTTCATCATGTTGAGCTTTTCCAGGAGATGGTCGATGCCATCTCTCAACCTGTAGGACATTGGTTTTATATTTAGATTTAGATAACTGGTCATATTAATATATTTAAGTAATGAGGCACTCCCTTCATTGTCTCATAGAACAGCAAGACTCAGCTGTGTTTCAAGCGTGCTCACTAGCCTGTTAGTGGCAAGGGTTGAAGAAAAGCTGGCAAAGTCCACTTTAGCTTTTTGGTCTTAACTATGCCATTTTTTTTAAAGATCTTATTTATTTTTTTGGAAAAGAGAGAGAGGGAGAGAGAGCACAAGCCGGGGAGGGCAGAGCGAGAAGCAGACTCCCCACTGAACAGGGAGCCCGACATGCGGCTTGATCCCAGGACCCTGAGATCACGACCTGAGCCAAAAGCAGACGCTTAACTGACTGAGCCACCCAGCCACCCCTTAACTATGCCAATGTAGTTAAAATTCCCTGCACCTAAAATGTTGCCTTTTGCTTAATGAAAGGCATTTTAGTGTGGTGTATGTATAATATTAAATAAAGAATATTTGACACTTCTCACATTTTATAGATGATCTTTAAGGTCAGATGCTTTTAAAATTCAGTGTGACAACATATAGTAGCCAACTTGGCTTGTGAATTCTTTGCTAAGTCAGACTAAGTGACAATTCAAGGTTGTCTTCTAAACAGCTGTCCAAAAACACAACTGTGGAATCACCATATATGTATGATTGGTAATGGTGCTTTTGCCAGCTCGTTGGCAGCGTTAAAGTCGAGGAAATGTATCATCAGCACGAATTTATAAATTAGGTGATAAGGCTTAAGATATTTAAAAACAAGGGGCGCCTGGGTGGCTTGGTAGGTTAAGCGCCTGCCTTCAGCTCAGGTCATGATCCCGGGATCCTGGGATGGAGCCCCGCATCTGGCTCCCTGCTCAGCGGGAGTCTGCTTCTTTGTCTGCCTCTCCCCCGCTTGTGGTCTCTCTCTCTTTCTCTCTCTCTCTCTCAAATTAATAAATAAAATCTTTTTTAAAAAATAATTAAAAACAAAATCGTAGGTAAAAAAATAAAAGGTCACATTTCTGGGAGAGGCTGAAACAGTCATCAGGTCTTGGTTTCCTTTCGTGGGGGCAAATGACCCCATCCGGGTCTTGTTGTTTCTTTTTTAACAGGATGACATTTTAGTTCTCATCATGAGAAAAAGGAGCAGAAGGAGAGAAAGAGTATGAGGGAACTTTCCTATTGATTCCTTTTAGAGTGTCTAGAAATGTCCATAATGTGTTTAGAACTCAAGACTTGATATAATTACTTTCATAAACACTATAAACACAAAGATAACTTCTGCTGTGGGACACAGTATTAGTCCACACTCCTTCAGTAACGAATGCCTGACACACTTTAAACTCACTTCAGCACAAAGAGGAATTCGCTCACTCCCAGTAAGGGAGAAGGTTGTGACTCGCAACCACGGCATAGAGCCCAGAGACTCCAATTCTGATACTGTCCGAATTCTGTGTGTCTCTCAGCTTTGGTTCCTTCACGGGATGACATTATTTCCTCTTAATGTCCACAACCTTCTGGGTGTCGGGGGACAGTGACATCTGACCTCAGAAAGGTGCAGGTTTTGATCACCTCAGCCTCATGAGTCTGGAATAGAAAAACCATCCTTCTCTCGAGTCTACGGATGAAAGTCACAGGATCTTGTCCCTGGGCTCTGCTGTCCCCTGTGTTCGGGCCAGGAGAACAGAGCAGGAGGGGTGGCCAGTCCTGGATGACCATGGAGCAGAAGAGCTGCTGGTCCTCTGGGGAAGAAGGTGCTGTTTCCAGGAAAAGATGGGAAGGGACGCTGGGCAGAGGAAGACACCAGATGTCCACTGCAGACAGCTAGTGAATACATTATCCTGTCAACAAATGCGTGTCCAATTAAAGGACAATTCCGTTTTCTCACTTGGTACCAAATAAATTGTAATAGTGACAACTATTCTGGCTAAGAATGAAGCTCGTCTCCACAAGCTTTAATATGAGAAGACAGTGTCCAGTGGAGGCCGCTGCTTGAGTTAATTTGGTCAGGTTGGGTGGAGACAGATTTGAAAAAGAATCAACGCTATTATAGTAATTCTCTCTTTTTTTACCCCAGACCCCTACTGTTGTAATAGTTTAGACATTTTCCTTCAAAATTGATAAAATTTAAGACATTACACCAGTGACCTCGTGGGCAATTTTGTTAATTAGTTCACATCGCTGTCCAAATGGTTGACCATTATTACAGTTACTACTGCATAAAATGCGCTATAAAATGAAGAGAGTTCCAGAATTCCTATATTCTCATATTATTATCTGTTAAAAAAAAATACAGACACACACACATATGTAACCAGAGAGCAAAAGAAACTCTAGATTCGCAAATGTACCTGTTTGTTTTTGTTTGTTCTGGAAGCTCCGACGAGAGTGAAGTCATCCAACTGCCCAGCCTGGCGTTGATACGTAAATGAATCCGTGGTGGACCCACTGGCTCCTTCGCTGACCTACGTGTCAGTACCTGACTATCCTGCCATTTCTGTACGGAGAGAAATCAACCCAAAGGCACAGTTCTTATCACCCCTGAACACACGTGCAAAACATATTCCCTAAAACAGGTAGACCCAAACCCAACTCCGTAATCTGGGCTAATGCACTCTCAGGTATCCCAGGTTGTTTCCTTCTCAGATCAGACACTTGAAGATCTGTGTTTGAAGGTTCATATATTAGACCAAGGATGCTGGCCTTGAAGGATGCAGGAAGCCCTCAAGAGGTTGCCCAAAGGAGGCCTGGATCAAACACTGCCCTGGGCTGTGGGGCATCAATGCAGCCCTAAACTCTCCGTCAAAGGTCTTCAGGCAAATGACCTTGGCCCACTAAGGGTGCCTTTCCTTCCCTGTGTTACTATCACGGTAACCTAAAGGCAGCACCTTGCTGACCCATGTGGCCTCAGAGTTCCTGTGATAAAGTTATGAAGACTACTTTTCACTGGAGTTGGTTTTCAAAACATCTGTTAGAACTGGGAGGGCTACCAGAGAACCAAACCTAACAAAACCATTTTTAAAGCCTCTTTTGAGATAAATATTTACGTAGCAGTGAGATTAGGAGAATTTAAATATTTTTTTAAATGTTCATATCTTGTATAATGCTAACTGATTATTGCTTTCATTTAGGGAAAACCAAGATGGCACCTAGGTACTGACAATGATGAAGACAGATACATGGGGTCCTGAGGGCCCTGAAATGCAGCAGGGTCCCTGACTTTCTACTCTCACTGTATCTCATTGAACTTTTGACTGTCTTCTTAGAAAAGTTTAGCAAAGTGAAACAAAACAAAACTGGATGTGCTGTCGATTGAAACTGTGGGAGGAATTATGATATTTAAAAGTAGGTCTGGGTGGGCCCAGAATTTGCACGTCCGACAGGCTGTGAGGTGGCGCTGCTGGGCCAGGGTCCCCACTGTGAGGACCACTGTGTTGAGTGCGTCTCATTCTAATACGAGTTTTAAATCATTAGGGGTTGCCTTTGATGGTTTTCTAATTGTTTCCCCTTTCTGAGTTAAAACAAAAAGCTAGCTAAGGTTTCTAAAGTTGGGCCCTCATTTGTAATAATCAGAAGAATACTCTGCATTAACCGCTATTGTTTCTAAATAGCAGAGCAGGCCGCATGGGACGTGTGCAGTCATGACAGCATGACTCACCCCATCCCCAAATCAACTCAGGCTGCAAAAAGGCGACGAGAGCCTCGGGGAACGTCTCTTGCGTGCTTCCCCCACAGTGGTGCTGCTTTGGGGAGCAACCATGGGCTAGAGGGCTTCCTCAAAGCCCTCCCATGTGACAGAGGTACAGGGGAACACCTCTCTCTTCTTCCTTAGAAAGATCATGCATATGAGGTCATTGGAAAACCCTCAGGTTTCCCTGTGTCCCCCGGAATCACCCATGTGCAGAGCTTCTCCTCGGCCAGGAGGGGGTGCTTGCTTCTTACATCCAGGTTCCCTGTCCCCCTATCCCGGACTCCCCCAGCCCTCACCCCCCACCCCCGCCCACCGGGGAACAGTCACTGTGTTGGTAGCTGTGCTGATGTGCTTATTACAGGATCAGAAATAAGGACACAACATGCCAATAGCTGTGTGTTTTGGCATAAACATTTAGAAGCATGCTTTTAGATGTCACTTACAAATTCCTTCTCCCTTTTCTGCAACTGAGGATTAAAGGTTGGAGAAGCCAAGGATGTTCCAAAGCAGCACGGGCAGGAGAGGTGGATGGCCATGAAGACACACAGACTCCCCATGAAATTCTTCATGTAGACCCTCAGATCGCCCGCCTCCCTGCTGGTGAGAAGGGGCGCTGGTCGGGATCTGAGTCCGAGACTCAGCAGAGGTGAGCTGAGCGGCCTGTCTCCGTCAGGCAGGAAGACAACCAAACCCCACAGACCCGCCCCCTCCGAGGGGCTCCTCGTAACGTCCGTTTGTCCCCTGCTTTTCCGTTTTGTGTCTGCGGTCACACGACGTCTCCACCTTTTGATACCGATTTATCTCCAGAGTCCAAATATTTCTCTAACAGACAAGAAAACTGAGGCCAGAAAGTCAGATGGCTTTCCAGATGTCAGGAAAGAAGACGCGCTGCGAGAAGCAGACTGAATTCTGGGCCACCGCGTTCCAGGCGACCGAAGGGAGGTCCGGAAGGTCTTGCTCATCGTTTCCCATTGGCTTAGTAGACGCACTGGCTTCTTATTATGAAGTTACATTACCACGAAGTGATGACAAGGGTCCCGGAGCCTCAGCACTATGGACATCTGGGGACAGAAAACTCTCTGATGTGTGTGTGTGTGCGTGTGCACGCGTGTGGTATGTATGCGTGAGTGCGTGTGTTTGTATGGACGTGTGGTGTGTGTATACGTGTAGTGTGGTGTGTATGATTGTGTGATGTGTCTGTAGTGTGAATGTACGTGTGATGTGTGGTGTGTATGTGTGTGCGGTGTGTGTGTGTCTGTAAGTGATGAATGAAGCTCCGGGACATTCTCTGGTTAGCACGAAGGGCGCGAGCTCTCTGCTTCTGCCGGAGTACGAGTGACTGGGTTTCCTCTCGGCCTGAAACGAGCGAGACACCAGGCAGAACCCCTGCCCGGCGGGGTCAGACACGGGCGCTCAGGCGGGCTGCAGGCCCCGGAGGGGGAGCAGTGGGGAGCCTGCCTTCGCCCCCGCCTGCCCTCGCCGCCCCTGCTGCCCCAGGAGGGTCCAGGAGGACGACTCCCGCACCTCTCGCAGTTAGAGGAGACGTGGGCTCCTCACCCAGACATCTCAGAACAGCACATCATGCAGTCTGCGCAAGCGCCAGGGGCCCAGCATCGCCCCATCTGCTTCCCACACAGCCCAGCGCGCACGCGTGATGGCCACAGCCCGAGACGCCCTCCGGGGCCCGGGGAAAGGAAGCCCTAGCCCCTGCTGCAAACTGCAGTGCACAAACTCACCGTCACCGTGCCTGCCAAGGTACAACGCCTTCCTGTTTCCTGAGGAAAGACTTCCTTTCTAGAGAGGCTGTTCTCTTTTTGTACACTATCCCCATGGATTTGGGGGAAAGTCTTTGTGTTCCTGTTAATAAACATACTTTTTATTACTGAAAATAGTGATTATTTCCATCTGGCTATAGTCACACCTATTTATATTTTTTTCAGCTTTTGCACTGAACAACCGCCCCCAAAACTCCCACCCCCACCCCCCCCCACCCCCGCCAGGGAAAGGTAAAGTTCCCAGCCCCATAGAGACAGAAGGGAATGGATTGTGCTAACAATTTGCCAAACCTCAATTTTCCCTTCTTTTAAAAAGAGATAATGTGGTAATAATCATACTAATAATGAGAATATCTTCCCCCAAGTCTGCAGCGAGGGCTAAGTGAGTTCATGCATATATAATGCAGGAAGGCAGCCGGCACATTATAAATGCTGAGTAAATGTTAGCCAGCATCAGTATTCTCACTGCGGCTACTATCACTTTTACTCTTGTTAGTAAAAGAACGGGGACACGGAGTAGTGTGAAACACGGGGGGGAGAATCCCAGCTCTGATCTACCAGCCATTGGATTATTCAGTCNCCCCTCCGAGGGGCTCCTCGTAACGTCCGTTTGTCCCCTGCTTTTCCGTTTTGTGTCTGCGGTCACACGACGTCTCCACCTTTTGATACCGATTTATCTCCAGAGTCCAAATATTTCTCTAACAGACAAGAAAACTGAGGCCAGAAAGTCAGATGGCTTTCCAGATGTCAGGAAAGAAGACGCGCTGCGAGAAGCAGACTGAATTCTGGGCCACCGCGTTCCAGGCGACCGAAGGGAGGTCCGGAAGGTCTTGCTCATCGTTTCCCATTGGCTTAGTAGACGCACTGGCTTCTTATTATGAAGTTACATTACCACGAAGTGATGACAAGGGTCCCGGAGCCTCAGCACTATGGACATCTGGGGACAGAAAACTCTCTGATGTGTGTGTGTGTGCGTGTGCACACGTGTGGTATGTATGCGTGAGTGCGTGTGTTTGTATGGACGTGTGGTGTGTGTATACGTGTAGTGTGGTGTGTATGATTGTGTGATGTGTCTGTAGTGTGAATGTACGTGTGATGTGTGGTGTGTATGTGTGTGCGGTGTGTGTGTGTCTGTAAGTGATGAATGAAGCTCCGGGACATTCTCTGGTTAGCACGAAGGGCGCCAGCTCTCTGCTTCTGCCGGAGTACGAGTGACTGGGTTTCCTCTCGGCCTGAAACGAGCGAGACACCAGGCAGAACCCCTGCCCGGCGGGGTCAGACACGGGCGCTCAGGCGGGCTGCAGGCCCCGGAGGGGGAGCAGTGGGGAGCCTGCCTTCGCCCCCGCCTGCCCTCGCCGCCCCTGCTGCCCCAGGAGGGTCCAGGAGGACGACTCCCGCACCTCTCGCAGTTAGAGGAGACGTGGGCTCCTCACCCAGACATCTCAGAACAGCACATCATGCAGTCTGCGCAAGCGCCAGGGGCCCAGCATCGCCCCATCTGCTTCCCACACAGCCCAGCGCGCACGCGTGATGGCCACAGCCCGAGACGCCCTCCGGGGCCCGGGGAAAGGAAGCCCTAGCCCCTGCTGCAAACTGCAGTGCACAAACTCACCGTCACCGTGCCTGCCAAGGTACAACGCCTTCCTGTTTCCTGAGGAAAGACTTCCTTTCTAGAGAGGCTGTTCTCTTTTTGTACACTATCCCCATGGATTTGGGGGAAAGTCTTTGTGTTCCTGTTAATAAACATACTTTTTATTACTGAAAATAGTGATTATTTCCATCTGGCTATAGTCACACCTATTTATATTTTTTTCAGCTTTTGCACTGAACAACCGCCCCCAAAACTCCCACCCCCACCTCCCCCCCCCACCCCCGCCAGGGAAAGGTAAAGTTCCCAGCCCCATAGAGACAGAAGGGAATGGATTGTGCTAACAATTTGCCAAACCTCAATTTTCCCTTCTTTTAAAAAGAGATAATGTGGTAATAATCATACTAATAATGAGAATATCTTCCCCCAAGTCTGCAGCGAGGGCTAAGTGAGTTCATGCATATATAATGCAGGAAGGCAGCCGGCACATTATAAATGCTGAGTAAATGTTAGCCAGCATCAGTATTCTCACTGCGGCTACTATCACTTTTACTCTTGTTAGTAAAAGAACGGGGACACGGAGTAGTGTGAAACACGGGGGGGAGAATCCCAGCTCTGATCTACCAGCCATTGGATTATTCAGTCCATGACCACCTCTCACCCTATTTTCCCGCAGGCACATGGTGATAATCATGCAATCTTTTTCAATGCTCAATGAAGTCAGGATCCAAACCTGTTCGACTCCAGAACCCTTGCTGCTTCAGATCCCAGAAAGCCTAATTATTGGTGAATCTGAACTGAAAAGCCACATCGTCCTGTGGAAGGCACGCGGGGGACATGACCACCCTGCAGCCGTCTCTGAGTGTTGGATCCCTGGGTCCTGCAGTCCTAGGTTTTCACATAGAAAACAATTCAGGATACACATGAATTTGTATCCGTTCTCATCTCTTTCCAGAGAGCTGCTACCACTCCCAGAAAATTTCTTCTGAGCAGTGCACGGCTCCCCATCTGCAGATATGCCATTTACCTAGACAAGCCTTCCTGTAGCAGGAAATGCAGGAACGGGCAGACATGACTCAGAGTTCCAATTAAAAAAAGGAAATTTGCATTAGGCGAGCTAACTGCCTGTTTCAATTAGGAACAGCAGCTCTCTCCTCCTTCCTTCCCAAGGAGAGAGGAACATCAGGGATGTGGGTTTGGATTTCTGCAGGGGGGTGTGTGACTGTCCTGATTCAAAGTGCTTATGGGGGCGGGGGGGGAGCTCAGAAATATGGCAACGTACAAAAGGTTGAGACCTGCCCGTGAAGAAGATGGATGCCTCCCTTCCACCGGGCTCTCTCTGTCTCTTTAACTCTTCTTCGTCTGTTCTCTCTGAGACCCTGGCAGCCCTCACAGCTGTGACCTCTCTAAACTGTCAGCCTCAGATTAACTGATACTTCATCAATTTCGCCTGAACTACATTTGCAACCCAGTCTCAGGAGGACAGCCCAGTGCATCAAACACCATGCATTAGCCTCCCGGAGCCAGATTTTCTTCAAAACGATGGGGGCATTTTCCAATATTCTTGCAGGGGCCTGAGCAACAAGCCTGGGGGGATTTTGCCCACAGGGGGAAGAGCAGAAGCCTCTGATTATTCCTTGTAAATTTTTCATGAGGACATCTGCCCACGCTCCACTTCTCGAGAGCTGCCCTCTCTCTCTGCGTTCAGGCCTCCTGACGAGGCATGAAAAACGAGAATGATTAGGCTCAGTCCCCATTAGCCAGGAAGTGGCTGCTGGAAGCTGTGGGATTTCAGGCTGGGAGAGGGGCTGGGTCTGCTGGGGAAGCTCTTTGAAACAAAAGACCAGCTCTTAGGTGAGTCTACAGATGGAGGCCACCCATGGGGAGGTGGTCCCAGCAGCACAGATGGCGCAGCCTAGCCTCCAGACCCCCCTGATCCAGGCCTGGGGAACCGGGTGCCTGGCCCCACACCCCATCCCGCCCTCCTTCCCCTTTCATTCCAGGGACGGCCTCCAGCGTGGCGTGGGGCGCACAGCCAAGTCAAAGCCAGGAGATTTAAAGTGCAGAGATGGGGGAGGGAAGCCCTTCCTTTTTTTAAATAATAAAATCGAACCATTCCTTGGAAACACTAGCAGCTTACAAGCTTTAAAATCTTATCTCTTTCCATACAGTTCAAATCAAGAGCCAGCAGCTCTTTCTCATTAATGCATCAAATCATGCCGATGTCCTTTTTGTGCTCCCTTTGAAGTGACATGTGCTTCAATTTATTTTTAATCTTCTAAGTGATGTCGTAAGGACTGCCGCCCCTGTGACATATGACGTTGCGTTCTTGGGGGCTGTTGAGCCCGGGAGTGCGCGCCGGACCCACACTGCACCCCAGAGCTCAACCCAGAGTCCGCAGAGAGCAACCTCCAACGAGGGGGAGGGGGGACGCCTCAAAGGGAGAGTTCCACCGAGGAGGTAAATCCATCAAGAAACTCACCGTGCACACCTTGGAAACGCCACCTTTTGTGCTCGGCGTGGCCGGTCCTCGGGGGAGCCACTGGCAGCCCTCCATGGAGCCACAGTGCCACCCAGTGGCCGCGCCGGGGGACTCCCTGCCTCCCCTCGGGGTCGCGGACTAAGGGGAGATGACGGAAACGGGCTGGTATGAACTATTTGCCCTGAATATCACATCTTTAAATTGTTATCCACATGAAAGAAGGCCTGGTACTGATTCAAAGCCACCTTGATGGGGAAATCTGAGAATGTCCATAAAAGGCAGTGCGCACAGAACTGAGGGATGGTTTCTCTTGTTGTTTTGTTTCGCTCCCCCCCCCCATAGCTGTGCTGGTGATTACTTATTTCAGAGCAAAATAAAATTAAATACAGTAGCTTCATTGCTTAATTAATTCGTGGGTGCATAACACAATCCAATTCAAAGATCCACACAACTGAACCTGCTTTGGGCGGGGGGGGGGGGGGGGGGGGGTGCCCCTCCCCAACAGGAGGAAGTGGCTGGAATCCTGCTCTGGCCAGCAGTCCTCTACCATGGGGTCTCCTCGCGCCTTCCCTGTTTAGCACCCCTAATTCCTCAACCACACCGTGGATGCTTAAAAATCCTTACTGGTGAATAGGTTGGTTCTCAAATCAGAAATGCCTGCATCTTGAAGGCAGAAACAATGGCAAAATCTTTGCATCCATACTTAAGCTTCATCCATGGCCTTATCTCTTCAAATCTATGTGTGAGCAATCACAACGTCTGTGAATGGGTTTTTTTTTTTCCATCTATAAAAAAAAGAGAGATTGTGCTGGCAAGAAAAATTTATAGTACCATTTTTCCCCCCAGAAGTTTTCAATGAATTACTTACCGGAACCTTTAAAAATCTCCTCTAAGTGAGTTATTTCAGAAAAGGTTATTTAGTGAGCACTGGAAATTATTAGATTAAACCATCTGAAATTGCCATTTTATGGGCTAAAAAAATCATCAAATATGAGTAATTTCGTAAGATATAACCTAAAATACCTTTTCTCAGAGAATTAGATCATACTAATTGAGTGTCTACTGTGGCAGGCATTTTAGTACTGAAGCAATTGCGTGAACAGCGTTGCTACCGTCTCTGTGCTCTTGGATTATCAGGATCTATGAGGACTGAAAACCATAATCCATCAGTAACGTGATGCTTCCATCATCCTACCATCGTGTCGTAAAGAATGTTCCGGAGGCTGAGACCACAGATGTGTGAGAGAACAGAGGAGTGTGAATCAGTGGTTTGCTATAATCATAACTTGTCCAGGAATAGCTTCCATTTATTGAGCACAGATGATCGGTCAGGCACACAGAACATCAACTTAATTTTAAAATGAATTGAGAATAAAAAAAGGAAAAATAATAAAGAAAGTCTTACAAATGCTGGAGGTCAGAATCTGAGGTGGGGTAAATATTATTTTCTCCTCCAAATACACACAAGAATGGTTTCTTGGAAGCACATCCAGCAGACAGCTCACACTTTATAACCATTTTATATGTGTTTGCACATTCTAAAACTGGGTCAATTAGTGGTAAGATCGTCTGATGTCCTGAAGTGTTTTCCCCTCTTCCCTGGTCTTTCAATCTCTCAGGGCGTCTCTGCTCTGTCAGAGGCTTGTTGCAATAGCTCGCATTTCTGGTCTAGAATGGCATCGTCCAATTCTGTGTTCTCTGATCACGTACCCATTTAGTAAAACAATCTGAGAAAATAAAAACACCAATGAGTATTTACCCATTCATTCATTATAGATACACAGCTACTGAAGATGTGTCCATGATACAACAAAGGCAAAAAGGAACACCTTGGAGGATGAGATAAGAGAAAGGAATAATGCTTAAAATTAATTTTTATTTATAAACAAAATTCTGGCATAAGAAATATATTATTATATTTTAATAAAAGTACTCTGATTAAATATTTGTTCATTTTTGTTTGGCTTGACACTTTGTGATATAATAAAGTTCCACGTTTCAGCTTATTTTTCACTTTAAATTGTTGTCAGAGTTGAAAAATCTATTTCACCAAAGTATATGGGATCCAAACTGAAGTGAATCATTAGTTGTGCTTTCTAGGTCTGATTACCATGTTTCAATCCCAACCAGCGATTATCTGAAGATTTTTACTTTAACAATCCTTTTAAGTACTTTGCAATGTGATAAATAGCAAACATGTTTGTACTACAAAAGATTTTCATATTCACTTCCCATGTCTTTAAAAAGTATTGCAAGGGGCTCCTGGGTGGCTCAGTCGTTGGGCATCTGCCTTCGGCTCAGGGCATGATCCCGGTGTTCTGGGATTGAGCCGCGCATCGGGCTCCTTCTCTGGGAGCCTGCTCCTTCCTCTCCCACTCCCCCTGCTTGGGTTCCATCTCTCGCTGGCTGTCTCTGTCTCAAACGAATAAATAAAATATTTAAAATAAACAAATTAATTAATTAAATTAAATAAAAATAAAAAGTATTGCAACATCATGGGGCCTCTGGATGCAGTCAGTTAAGTGTCCGTCTCTTGGTTTCATCTCAGGTCATGATCTCAGGGTTGTGAGATCAAGCCCCACGTCGGGCTCTACACTCAGCCTGGAGTCCACTTGAGATTCTTTCTCCCTCTCCCTCTGCCCCTCCCACTCATGCTCTCTTTCTCTCTGTCCCTCTTTCAAATCAATCAATCAATCAATCTTGAAAGGAAAAAAAAGTATTGCCACATTGTAAATGCTGCCTTCCTGAGAATAATGTGGTAAATGAATGATTTATGCCAGGATCCTTTCTTGTGTTGTTGTTAGTATTTAAGCAAAGTATCACTGGTTATCCTAATATAATTTTTTCATTAATTATTGCTTTGCTAACTGAATAATTTGCTGTTCAGAATAGAGCTCTGGTACATCTTTCTTTAGCAGATCACAAAGAAGTTGTTCTTGGTGTGTTCCATTATTGAAACTGAATTCAGTAAATACCATCCGATTAAACATATTAGAAACATCTGTACTTTCCCCCAACTGCATAGCAAACCTCCAAGACTGAGTAACTTATTCACAAACTGGTCTCTTCCCACCTTCCATTATATTTGTAGGCATCTTCCAAAAAGGTCTGAAGACAAAGGGTACCATTTTGTATATGCCACATGGTTTTCTCTATGTTGCTTTGGCCATTTTTACCAAAGTAGGATGAAAAATATTGTGTTAGTTGGTGTGGCTTTCTCTCTCTCTCTCTCTCTCTCTCTCTCTCTCTCTCTCTCTTTTACTGAGAAAGGAAACTCAAAAGTGGCTTCTACAGAACTATCATTAAGTTCAGTGGAATTTTGCAAAGTATATGATTAAACAACCTAAAACTTCCAGCCTTGCTGATAAACGCTTGTCTTCATATTTGGATCCTTAGTTTCCAATGCCTTGCTAATTATGATGGATTTGCACTTTCATTCCTTAATACCCCAAGGTATTGACTCTCTGCACACAGAAAGTGAGGTTCACAGTTAACAAGAGTGGATGTAAATCTATATTTATAATAATTTTTCATAATTTTGAAATCGGTATTTGTTATTGTCAGATTTTTTTTGGTTGCCATCATCTTCATCTGGTTATGATGGATGAAGAATTCGCATCAACAGCAGAACATTCGGCAGCTCTGTTACTTCCTCTTAGCTCACCTGGCTTGCAATATTAGTACTAGCCTCAATCTGTGGTTTTTGCAGAAATACTTTCAAGGTATTTACCCACTTTGGAGCACTAGCAAAGTAAAACTAGGGTAAAAGAGTCAATCAGTGCACTCGATCGGAAACGAGTAACCTGCAGTCACTTGTGGCTCTGAAAACGTGGGAGGGCAGGCAGCGCCGTCGACCCTCCCCTGGCCCTAGGGACCTCCCGCTCCTCCTCGGGAAGACTGACGCCGCGCGGAGCGAGAGCACCGGGCCCCGGCGCACACTGGTGTAGTCAGTTCTGCTCCAACGCTTGTTTTGACACCCGCATTTGTGTCAACGTGGTTCACATATTAGGAAACAATTTGAGAATCATGTAAAAGCTGTGTTTGCAGGTGCATGATTCCATTCACAGAAGCACTAGGTGAACACAAGAGACTGCACCCAGCCAATCGGAGCCTGGCAACACACACACACACCTCTATCCCCTCCCTGCTGCCACAGATGGCCACGTGTGTCATGAGCCACACCCATCACATCTGCCCTTAGAACTTGCCCTCGCACGCCACATCAGCCTCCTTCCTCCACTCCCCGTGGCTCCCAGGCTGACCTCTCAGCACCCGGTCCTCAAACAAACCTCAGGCTTTTCTCAGGGTTAAGTGAGATACTACCATATTTACTGTAGTATCGACGCAGCCTTTGTCATGTGTACAACTGTAGGACTGTTTCTATGCTGTTCTTAGGCTTTTTTTTTTTTTTTACCTCACTGATAACCATGCCAGGGCTGTGCCCCTAGCATCATGTTCCCCATAATGGATTCATTGCCCAATTTTGCATAGTTTGGCAAGCTTTAGGAATACTTGCCCCTGTGTAGCAGAACTGACCTCAACTTGTTCTTTTCTGCCTCTTCCACCACCCGTGGCCAAAAGCGTCCCTGACTTATTCAGGCACCTGAACTGGACATGAGGACCTGGAGAGGCCTTCGGAGAAAGTGACATCCCAGCTAAAAGCAGAGGCTGGAAGGAAGAAGTCCCCAGGCCAAGGAAACAGGAACCCCACTGGTGTTCTATCAGGTGCGTCTATGCGTAATGTCAGTTTCATCCTCAGGACAGTCCCGGGGGCCGGACATTAGTATCCTCGTGTTAGACACAGGACATAGAGGCCCTGAGCTATCAGGACTTACTGAAGCTCATGTGGCTTTTGCAGCTACGGGACTCCATTGCCCAGCACCCTTCCATCACGCTTGACTGGTATGGCTCCTCGCCTGAGTGTCCTGGTCCTGATCCTGACCCTGACCCACCAGATGTCCGAATAGATAGCCCGTGTCCTCGCTCCTCAGAGAGACATACACTGAAAGGTCACGGAGTTGTCACCTCTAGGGAGAGAGACACCCACCACCAACGTTGAACAGGATGGCGAGATGAAGATGTCTGACTCTACACAGCCTGGTCTCTACTGTACTGTGACCTACGGTGGCTCTAAAGGAGCACGTTCCCCGAAGTTCATAAAAGAGGCAGCTACAGGTGGAGCTGGTGTTCATGACAGCAGCTCCTGGTACCAGCTTTTTCTGCTGCAAATGCCTGGTGGCCTCCATCGAGGGCGGCTTCCAGCAGAAGCAACTCCAGGAAGGAGCTTGCTGCCCAGGAGGCAACAACGCCTGGAAACAGCTGCTCCAGGACCTGGCCCTGACGGGGGTTCTCCCCGCACCCCGCTCTTCCCCTCTGTGGAAACAGATGTCTGTCTTTGGCAGCTGGCCAGACTGGCGTCATCTTCCCACATGAGAGCAGGCACTGGCTGTGGAGCTGGAGGAAGTCACTTTGACTTTCTTAGTTTCAGGTTCCTCTTACATAAACTAGACTAAATGCCCCTCGATGCTGCTGCAAAAATTAATTGGGATAAGATACGGCCCAAGGGCATGGCCATAAAAGGCACTCAATCCCTATTAGCTCCCTTCTTGTGTCCTGTGTGTGTGTGGTATGGGTGTATGGTGTGGTGTGTGTGTGTGAATGTGAATGGATTTATAGTGTGTATGTGGCATGACGTGTGTGGTATGTGAGGCGTGTGTGTGTGATATGATGCATGTGTGGTACAATGTGTATGTGTGGCATGTGTGTGGTGTGGCATTTGTGTGGTTTCGTGTGTGTGTGTGTGTGTGGTGTGGGGGGTGTGTGTGACGTGTGTGTAGTGCGGTCTGTGTGAGGTATGGGGTGTGTGGTGTAGCATGTGCATGTGGTGTGGGGTGTGTGGCATTGCTGTTTGTGGTGCGTAAGAGAGTGTGTGTGGTACAGTGCGTGTGTGGTGTGTGTGTGTGGTACGACATGTGTGTGGTATGGTGTATGTGATGTGGAGACAGTGGTGTGGTGTGTTTGTGGTGTTGTGATTGTGGTATGGTATGTTTGTGTGGTGTGGTGACTGTGCTGTAGCATGTGTGTGATGTGGTGTTTGTGTGTGGTGGGTGATTATGGTGTGTTATGTGTGTGGTATGGTATGTGTATGTGTGGTGTGGTGTGTGTGCGGTATGGTGACTGTGCTATGGTGTGTGGTATGCTGTTTGTGTGGTGGGGTGATTACGGTGTGGTGTGTGGTGTGGTATGATGTGGTGACAGTAGTGTGTGTGTGGTGTGGAATGATGTGGTGACAGTAGTGTGTGTGTGGTGTGGTGACTGGTACGGTGTGGTGTGTGGTGTGAGGCGAGTGTGGTGTGGTGTGTGTGGTGTATAAGAGTGTGTGTGGTGTTGTGTGTGAGTGTGGTGTGGTAACTGTGGTGTGGCATGTGTGTGGTGTGTAGGAAAGTGTGTGTGGTGTGTGTGTGGTGCAGCGAGTGAGTGGTGTGTAAGAGGGTCTGTGGTGTGGTGTGTGTGTACATGATGGGTGTGTTGGAGTGCATGCTTCCTCCACTCTAGAGCACAGTCGACAGAAGTTTCGACTGCGTTACTCTGCTGGGATGCAGCTCATTCAGAAAGAGCTGCTTTTCCCAAGTGACAATCCCAGGCTGATAGAGAAGGGATGGCAGAAGAAAGGACACAGAGGCTGGAGAGGACAAGGCACGTGCCCAAAGTAGCCTGCTGTCCTAGGCAATATGGCGCACTGAGAAGGGCATAACCAGAGTCTGGACCATCACTCCATCATTTGCCAGCTGGGCAACATTAGACAAGAGCCAGCGGGAGCCTCAGCGTCCTCACAGCCGGGCGGAGAGATTGGCTCCAGGCCCAGGGAGCAGCCCCGTGGGCCCCCGCTGCCTGTGGTGGGCTGACCTGGACGGCACATTGGAGGGAGGGGCCGTCCTGAGCCCGGCCTCCATGGGATGGGGGCAGGAAAGCAGGGGCAGAGCAACCTGAGCCCCATCCCACCAAAGGACAGTTACCAGAAAGTTCCTACAAAGCCGGACTGGGTCCTCATAGACGTCCTGGGGCCTTGATACGCTCAGTTCACTCAGGGAACTCTGGGTCCATGCATCTTACACCTTCATCTTAAGAAGACCAGGCCCGGGAGGGGCGCAGTCCTTCCCTTGGCCTGTGCGTATGCACACACGCACACACACACACACACACACACACACACACACACACAGAGCACATCCAGCTCAGAGCTCTGGCCCAGCGCTCCTCGCTGTAGGGACAGCTTTCTCTTCTTGCCACTTCTCATCGTGCACATTTTCTCTGCAAAGTCGCTCTCTCCCACAAGCATGTGAACTTGACCCGAGTCCTTTTGGCCAACAGCTCAATAGAGGTAAGTGTTCCTAACTCCCAGGGTCGGGGTTCGTGCTAATAAATCACCGGGTGGAAGTTAATACCAAGAACACAGTTGGTACGGAGGAGACACCAGCAGGAAGCCTGGGTTCACTGCCCACGGGTCTGGGATCCACCAAAAACCCAAGTCCAGGAGCTCGGTCTCTCTCCCTCCCATCTGTTGCTCCGTAACTCACCACAAGGTGGAGCTCCTGGAGCGCGGGGTCCTCCCTAGCTCCTCCCCCAGAGAGAAGCCTCTGGATGGAGGGAGGGAAGGTTTCCTGGTGATGCCCGGTCCCCCAATGGTGTGGCTTAGGGACTGGTGTTACTGGTATTCCGGGATGCTCTGGGAGGGGAAGTGCAGTTTGTTCGGGGTTCTTTGAGCCTTTTCTGATTTCCTCAAATCCAAGTATCAAATAAGGGGTCTGCTTCACCCACACGGAGGTACAGATGGCCCCGGATCCTGTGCCCGTGAGTTACTGTCAAATTCCACGACCACTAGATAGACTGTGTACCGTGAAGGCCATTTCAGTGAGTCAGGCCTCGGCCCAAAGGGAGCCTGACGTTTGTCCACCTTGCGTCTTCCTTGCTCCTGGCTCTGGCACGGTTCTGCGTCCGCCCAGCTCTCAACTTCTGACTTGCTTTCCTGTCTTCATGTGTTCCTTGGTGAACAGCAGGCGTGGCTGCCCTGATCTGCAGGCAGATATGTACCAGCAAGGAGCTGAATGTCTACACCCGCCTCAGGCATGCGCTCTGTCTGCACCCTGGCATTTGCACGTCCTGCTCAGAAACCACCTGAAATCAGCCTCCTTGGGCGATGACCCAGCCGGGTGTTCCCCATTCCCTCTCCAGAGAACTGTGGGCAGAGAGGTAGCCTTGACCTTGTTAGTCCCTGGCATTCTTTGGTAACATTTTAATCAAAGGGCAGCTTCCTATCCACTTAATTTAGCACACCATGTAAGGGTGTAATTCACGTCTCTCCATTTAAAACAAAACAAAACAAAATGATTTATGGTACTTTTTTCCTGCGCATCAGAAGGAATCCCCATGTGGTTAAGTGTTTCACAAATATTCAAGAGCTGGCAGCTTTTTAGAATGAAAATCCCCTTGTAAATCCTTCTAATGAAAACAGCACTCTCTAGGAGGCACACAGACCTTTTATGGAGCACTTAGCTTCTCCTGGATTCCTGACCAATGTGATCTCTGTCGCTAACAGTTGTCTTTGAACCTGCTGGAGACGGAGGAGCACTGGACAAGGAGCCCGAATCCCCAGGCAGGCGCCTGCTGTGTGACCTGCTGGGGTTCCTGGGTCTCAGCACCACCCTGTGAAGGGACCATCTTCACACTGACTCATAAGAGGTTGCCAGATAAAACTAGAACTAGCAGCCGATGGCACCTGTTGCATGGGTAGTTACATTAACAAACAATGGGAAGGTTTTCCACAAATCCTAAACTATTTAACAAATGTAAGAAATCAACATATCCAACTAAGAACCAATTTCCTGTGTTTGTATTTGAATGAAATGACTGATGGACTGTCCTTCTTCCTCGGATAAACAGAAAGAGAAGCTAGGGGGAGAAAGACAGTGAGGAGGAGAAGGTGCTGCCAGCCCCAGTGAGAAGGAGGGGGAAAGAACAGCCGTGGTGGTTCCTGGCCGGGTGTGTGTGAAGCTGTGTGCATGGGGTTGTGGGTACAGCAGCTCCTCCCATCCTGGCTTCCATTCAGTGTCGTAGAATTGTTTCTAAGTTTACACAGTAGGACAGAGAACTTGAATCACATATGCAGAGTCGCACAGGTAAATTGGCAAAGCACAGAGCCCCCCACTGCAAACTGGGCTCCTTCTGTCCCTTTGTAATGACCCCAATGCTGTGTGCCCTTCCGCCTCCCGGAAGTTTCTGCCCAAGGGAGTTTTCTCACTCCCTGGAAAAAATGCAGAGTAGAGAAGGAGGAAGAAGGTCTCTCTGCTCCCGGGAGATGGTGTGAATATGACCTGGCGAGAGAGAAAGTGGAAGGGGCCCGTCTCTCGTCCCCAGGAAAGCTCACAGGCTAAACTCCAAACTGTCATAACCAACTGAAACAGTGGCACCACAAAAGGAGCAATACACTTTTTGAGAAGGAATTTAAGGCAGTGAGGTTAAACCTGTTTCCTCTGAATATTAGCTCTTTTAACGGAAGAGCTGACGCAACCATTGGTTGAGGCAATCAGGGCAAGAACGACGGTGAGAACGAAGAAGACAGCAGGCCGAATGCTTGAATGTGGCAAAGGCAAAGACACAAGGCGCCTGCTCATGCTTGTTCTTAGGGCTCAGTCGGGCTGAAAAGTTAATTCTGTGGGAAGCACAA
The DNA here is from genome assembly GCF_002007445.2 of Ailuropoda melanoleuca. Lineage (NCBI taxonomy): Eukaryota > Metazoa > Chordata > Mammalia > Carnivora > Ursidae > Ailuropoda > Ailuropoda melanoleuca. The sequence goes on along the minus strand of NC_048221.1, from coordinate 140,079,772 downwards.
TGAAGAGAAAGAAGGTTGAGGCCCCTAACCATCAGAGAGGCAGGAGGGAGGGGACGTGGCATGGAGGGCAGGGCAGGGGGGCCACCAATGTTGCCTCAGCCTCCATGGGGGTCTCCATTAGCTGGCACTGTCCAGCCCATGTGGCCATCCCGGCCCAGATGGTGCTTTCTTCCGCAGAGGCACACCACCCTTCCATGAGAGCTCAGGGCCACAGACAGGGACTCACAACCGTGACCTTGTCAAGACTGACCTTCCAGAAGAGAACTCAAGGACCATCAGGTCACACCACACTTTCTGGTGTCCCCTTGCTCCCTCTGTCCCCACCCCACAAACCCTTTAGCTCCTTCTCAACCAAAAGTTTAAGACCTGGGGCTCCTGGGGGGCTCAGTTGGTTAAGCATCCCATTCTTAATCTCAGCTCAGGTCTTGATCTCAGGGTTGTGAGTACAAGCCCCATGTTGGGCTCCACACTGGGTGTGGACACAACTTAGGAAAAAAAAAATCCTGGGGCGCCTGGGTGGCTCAGCCATTAAGCGTCTGCCTTCGGCTCAGGTCATGATCCCAGGGTCCTGGGATCAAGCCCCACATCGGGCTCCCTGCGCCACGGGAAGCCTGCTTCTCCCTCTCACACTCCCCTTGCTTGTGTTCC
>NC_048221.1:140044527-140079024 GCF_002007445.2 Ailuropoda melanoleuca | reverse complement strand
ATGGGCAGAAGAGGGAGGAGTTTTGGTGGATCTGGGGGCTGAGAGTAAAGATAAGGTGGCTGAGAGGGAGGCTAGAGTGTCTGTTCCCCATTGTGGTCAGAGTCAGAGCCAGTGGAAGATTTTTCACTTTGTGAGTCTGGACACAGAACAGGTAGAGGTCCCGTTGAGGAGAAGTGACGCTGGGTTGGGGAAGTGGTCATTCTTTGGCCTTTGCCTGGATTCCAGCCGCTCGCTGGCATACCCTCCGGCCGGTGGCTTGTGGGACCCCTGGCATACCTGCACAAACACTGGGCTTCTTTTGATGGTTTAGATCCCGAGGCAGCAGACCCCTCCTTCAAACAGCTCCGCGGCCAGATACGGACGGTGTGAGGCCAGCAGGTGACCCCTCACGGGCGGCTCTTTCCTTCCATCTCATTCCCTCCATCAGCCCCTTTGATGCTCCTGGCAGCTAGAGCTGGCTTGCTTTATCAATATGTGGCCCACGCGGGGGAGCTGTGGTTGTAGGCACAGACCGGTGTTGCTGGAAATTCCAGGAACACTTGTGAAGAGGAGGGAGGAGGAGGGGTGGTGAAGAAGAGGGCATGATATTTCATTGCCACAGAAAGGTGCCCGATTCCATCCATCAGTCATGGGTTCAGAAAAACTTAGGGGTGGCTTGTTTTCAGACTGAATTTGAACCAGTATTCACACTTAGTTATTGCTAGAAGGAGGCCTAAGACAATCCAGTATAGGAGTGTCCGTTTGCATCCTCACAGAACTGTGCATCTCTGAGGGAAACTGAGGCATGATGTGCAGAGACAGGTGCCTGATGACACCATCCAGCTACAATCCCTGTCCCACAGTCTCCAGGAGGCCTTGGGGGCCTCCAGTGGGTACATGTTTAATCAGTATCTTTCAGAAAGCTTAATAGATTTCTTCCTTACTTTCAGAGCGTGTTATTTCTAGGCTGTGAATTTTACTTTTCAATATACAATATTCTTTAACAACAACAACAAAATTCCCGCTTCCTTCAGGCTCAAAGGCCAGTCTGCCCCCCCTCCCTGAGGCCACTGGGCCATTCAGTACCCGTTGAGGATCTAGAAGAAAAACCCCTCCCTTCCAGCCCTGGGTACAAGAGCCAGAGGGCATTCTAGGGCAGGACAGGTGGCCTGTAGTGGCAGTCACTCACCCATGGCAAGGAAATAATCGATTACAAATCTAATTTTGAGTTAAGTATTCGAAAGAGGGTGCAGGAGAAATTGGTAAAATGATAAATCAGGCTGGATTTTAAAATAAGAAAAAGAAAGATGAGCCCTGACACAAATTTTCTCTGCCAGATGATTTTTCCGTCTCTCCTGACTCAGTGGAACACAGCAGCCATCCTTCCCATCCAGCCTAAACTCTTCGCGCCCCCCTCCCCGCTTCCCGCCAACCAGGCTGAACTCGGAATCCCACCCCTTGAGCATCTTGCAGGGCTTTGCTCTTTACACCTTCCGTCATGTTCCCTCCATCAGCTCCTTTGCCCTCATCCACAGACTTACTCAAATGCCCCCAATCCATTCATTAATTAAAAAAAGAAGAAGAAGGAGGAAGCTCAGCCTCTTTTGATTTTGACTTGGTCATCTTCCCTCTGCTTCCTTCTTTCTAGTTCTAGAAAGACAGTCCAAAAAGGGGAAACCCACGAGCATGTGGGAGTGAGGCCCACATGGAGAACTGCCAGGCCAGGGGAGGCCCCTGGGGCAGGCGTGCCCTTGTGGGCATCCTGGTGACAGCAGCTTGGGTGACGGAGGTCTACCCTGCGGCTCATTGTGTCTCGTCCCCGAAGGGGCAGCGCAGCCCAGGCATGGGGCCGCAGGCCAGAGCTCGGGGATGACCTCCCTGGGGCCTGGAGGGCATGGACAGCAGCAGAAGGAGCTTGATTGGGGGCGGGGCGATGGGGAGGGAGCCCATCAGGAGGCGGTGAAGGGCCCCACCTTAGGCTCCCTCCACCATTCTTTATCACACCCAGTGCCCTCTCCAGGTTCCATGCCTCCCCGCCTGGCAGGACCACTGTTTCATTACAGTCTCATCTTCTCGAAGCCCTGGGTTCAGCTGACTCTAACAGAAAAAGAAAAGCTTAATGAGCACGGACATGATAATTGCTCATAAATCACCCCACGCACACATCGGGCACTGGGGAGAGCACGCGACTGGGCTGGGAGCCGAGGGGAGGGGGCCGCGTCACAGGAAAGGCATTGAATATAGGATGGGAATTAAAAAACCCCAAAAAAAAAAAAAAAAAAAAAAAAAAAGGAGGAAGTCACACCCCCTCCTATGAACACAAGCCACGTGTGAAGAAAGGATAGAAGATCTTGAAATGGAAAAAAAAAAAAGAATATTGGATCTTTAAGAATGAACAAATCAAAAACTCACCATGGGATATCTAGTTAACCATTCGATTGGTCAGGATTCAATGGGAAAAGAAAGAAAATGATGCAAGGGCAGGACTTGAGACTTCTAGGACTTCTAGCCCAGATGGTGCTAGAAGCTGAGACAAGAGGCAAGAGCAAATAAATGTTATCAAGACAGCCGAAAGGGCGGACCACCAGGCCTCCAGCCACTTGTCCCTTGTCCCCAAATAAGGGAAACCTCCTTGTCACTATCCCTTTACCTAAGATGCCACATCGGGGGATGTAAAGAATGGAGATTTCTTAGCAACGCAATGCCCTATATTCCTCAGCAATACTTTCACATACTGCAAGCCTAATTAATTCAAAATCCATTTTGTCTGGTCCCTTGTGTTCTGAATTAATGAGATTTTCATGCAGTCTATCCGGGTAAGCTTCATGTACCTTCACTTTCTCAGATGCTCGGAGCCCAAAGGGCCTCCGGCGACTCCCCCCCACCCCATCCCCCGTCACCACTGCTGTTTATGGCTATTTCCTCACGTCTGGGAGTTGAGGGCAGAGGACCCGGGAGGCCGCTGATCACATCATTTTCTGTGGGTCATCCCCGCTCTCTGAGTTGCTCTCAGCCTCACCCCTGGCCTGGTATTTCTGGGCAAGTTTCTCCGCGTGCACCGCTGGAGAGCGGGAAAAGGAGGCTTGCTGGCGGCCGCTGTGCTGGCCTGGTCCAGCCTGCTCACACTGGGTGTCCCGGACCCGCACACAGACCCCATGCCTCCCCATCCTCCCACCTGGATAGGGACACGGCCTTCCCCTACTGCCAAGGGGCCGGTTCCCAGCCCCAGATGCAGAACGAGGACAGGGATGCACCAGGGACGGACAGCAGTATGCACGTGCCTGACTACCTCTCTGTGTGGGTGAGTGCCGGAAAGAGGAAACAATGCAGCGTGGACCTTCTTGAACTCACTTACCTCCACCCACGGGCTCTCATGACCACCCACACTGTATCCATTTCCTGGACTGTCTTTCTACTTCTTCCCTCCTTCCTGTACAAAAAATAAGGGCTGTTCCTTTTCGGTACCTGTGTCCTAACTTCTCTGTGAAAAGTTCTCCTGATTCTTACCTAGGAGTGCTCTCTTCTCCTACTGCGATTACCCTACTTCCAGTATTCCTGACGCATTTGTGCCTGGCTTCCAGCTAGACCACAAGCAACTTGAGGCAAGGCCTATCTCTTTTCATCTGTTGCCCCATCGTGGGGCTCAGCGTTGGGAAACACAAATACACTGGACAGACGGTCATGGGCCAGGAAACCGGTGCAGACTGCTCAGGACCACAGCTGGGGAGCATCTGGCATTGGGGCCATCTCCAACAGGTGGGACCCAAGGTGGGCATCTCCCAAGGGGAGAGCAGGCCAGATGCTCGGTGCTCCCCACCGAGGGTGTGGCCGGGCTACTCCTCTTCATTCCCGCATGACACCACTGGGATTATTGTGTGCTCGTCCACTCCTTCAACAGACCCTGAGTGCTTCTGAGAAGTAGGCTTGGGCCAGCTGCTGGGGACAGGGGAAGTAGGGAGCTCAGGATCCAGGGAAAGCCACAGCTTCCAGAAGAGTGCAGGGGCTCAGAGATAGATCAGCAGAGCCTGCCTTGGGGGAACAGAGGAGAGACCCCAAACCCTGCCTTGAAAGAGACAGGAAAGCTCCCCGGAGGAGACGCTCCTAAGCATATGGAGAAACCCACCAGGTCAGTGCAGGGCCGCGGCAGGAGGGGTGCAGACAGAGGAAGACGCACTCCAGGAGGTGCGAGGGCAAGGGTCTTATACCATGAAAAGCCCAAGCTGGGTAAAGGGCCATCATCAAGGAAGACTGTACATACGAACTTTAACTCATCACCTGTAGAGAGGGGTGTGTGTGTTTGTGTGTGTGTGTGTGTGTGTCTGCACACACCACATGCAGTGATGTGTGGGTAAGTGTTTAACAACCGGCTGGGGGTGGGGTGCACCCTCATTTGTCTAATTTGCCAATCCCTGTGGTGGACACAGTCCACCTCCAAGTCAGGAGTTGGGAAGAAAATGAGCCCCAGGAGCAGGTGCATTTGGCGAGCAGGAGACGAGCAGCCAGGCCGAGTGTGCCCGCTGTGCAGGCGTGCATGAGCCGTTTCGGGTTCTTTCCTAAAGGTATACCCTTCCAGAGGACTTACCTATTTTCTTCAAGTGTGAGCCCATTGTTCCTGCATGATATTGTTTCCAGTTCCCTGTTTCTCCTTCTTCCAAGTGGGTTTAGAATCAAAAATGCTTGTGGAGCAATCAGTACAGGATGCTTTTCACTTTGGCCACTTTCCGTCTCCTTTACAGTCACCTTTCTTCCACCAAATGCAGCTTTTATTTGATCTACTCCCTTGTGCTCAGTCCACATTATTCGACTTAGCTTTCATTGAAAGAGTTCAGGGTTTTTGTTTACACAGGCGGATTAAATATCTTTCCCTCCTAAAATCCCCCTGAAATGACAGTAAAGAAATAAAAGTAAAAGGTAAAGACTCAAAGGGCAAGGAGGGTGGGAGGGAAGGCGCGGGGAAGAGAGGTCAGGGGATTGCAGCCCCGGGGAGCACCCACAGTGGCCCTGACTCAGCAGACCAGGCACACCGGAGCCCCAGGAATGCTGAACCCACAAGGGCATGACTTGGCCAGGCAGGGTCGGGTGGACAGGGGGTACCAGTGGACACTGGAAGCAGAGAGGCAGGGTGCGGGTGCTAGAAGCAGGCTGGGTGGTGGAAATTTATAGAAGAAGCAATTAGGGAGCTGCCCTGCCCTACCCTCACAAAAGAGTGGGGGTCAGCTCCAGAGGTGTGGGACCAAAAGACCCTAGATCCAGGACACCAGCTGTCCCCAGCTGGATCCCAAGACCTGACCTCTACTGCTCACCCACTTGTACCCACCGGCTTTTGTCCCATGTTTTACTTAAGCCCTTCTTTCCAGCTTATCCCAACTCAAACCAAAAAGACCCAATGGGCATGACATCCATGGTGGAAACTGAAACCAGCCCTCGAACAGTAGCAGTTGCCTGCACAAAGAGCTCAGGCCAGCCCAGACCACCCAGACTGGTTGGAGCTTAACCCCAGACTCACGCCTGTGGACCACAGAGTGACCGAGCGTTACCTTTACCTCATTATAAGACTAAAATCCCCACCCAACGAGAAGCACAAGCCTCACTTACATAACATACGATGTATGTAGAGCCATGTTTCCTTAAAGTGCACGCAGGACATTATGCCCACCTCTACATATGATGACAAGCTTCCCCATCCAAATATTCATCCTAACCCAAAATAAAAGGAACCCATTATGTACCCTTTCTCGCGGAGTCACGGCTTTGGAAGTTATTCCCAGGGATCTCCTTATTTGCTGCAAATAAAGTGTCCCTTGTGCAACAGCTTACCTGGTGTGGTTTCTGTGACTCACCATGGACTGAACTCACATTGGTTCAATTACCCAGCCACACTAAGGAGACGGTGCTACTCACAGAATCAAGGAACTAAATGAAAGTGTGCCCCCAGACAAGGAAGTACCCTACCACCCTGCTCCCTGACTCTGGGAGACCCTTCAATGAATGAGACACCTGGGTGGGTTCCTGCCCGATCAGTGTCAACAACACCTAAGAACCCACTCCATACACACACACACACACACAATTACACACACACAGCACTCACATTCACAGGCACCTGGAGAGTGGCCCATCTGCTCGTGTCGTCTAACACTTGCATGTTATTCGACATGCAAGCAGCACCTCCCATTAGACAAAAGCCTCTACCAGGGAAGAGAGGAAAGAAGGGAGGGCTGGAAAGGGGCAGGGTAGGGTGGAGGGAGGGAGGGAGGAGAAAGGCAGAATAGTTATTTCCTCTATTATAACCAATTAACACCAACTTGGTAACTTAAAACAACAGAGATTCATTTTCTCCTTGTTTGGAGGCCAGAGTCCCAAGTCAAGACCATACTCACTCAGAAAGCTGTAGGGGAAGATCCGTTCCTTGGCTCCAGCTCCTGGGACCCCAGGAGCTGCCTGGCTTCCTCACTCAGTCTCTGTCTCCGTCCTCCCCTGGGCTTCCGCTTGTCTCTCCAGGTAGCTTCTAAGGACGTTATCGCTGGATTTAGGGCCACACAGGTAATCCAGGATGACCTCGTCTTGAGACCCCTAACTTAATAACATGTGCATAGACCCTCTTTCCACATCAAGTAACAGGGTCCAAGGGTCAGGATCTGGACATATTTGTTTTAGGGCCACCGTTCAACCCCCTGCAGAAAGAAAGATGGGAAGAGGGAAAGAAAAGGACGTTAACAAAAAGAGAATGAAAACCAAGAGAAAACCAAAAACAAGTACAAAAACTATTAATTGCCTGTGATAAAGAAGATATTGAAGATATTATCTCCATGAAAAGAACAGAAGGTGATAACAAAAGGGGGAGTGTACAGCATGTAAACATACTGTTTACAGCAATATGGCTCACGACGGCCGAAACTAGAAGCAACCCAAGTGACCACCAAGGGATGAATGGATCAACAAAATGCCATCTATACACACAATGAAATACTACTCAGCCTTGAAAAGGGAAAAGGACATTCTGACCCATGCTATAGCACGGATGACCCTTGAGGACGTTGTCTAAGTGAAATAATTCAGTCACAAAGGACAAATAGGATATGATTCCAACTTAAATGAGCTGTCTAGGTCAAATACAGAAAGAATGGAGAAAGCAATTACTAGGGGCACCTGGGTGACTCGTGATTTCGGCTCAGGTCATGATCTCGGGGTCAAGGGGTCAAGCCCCACGTCCTCAGCAGGGTGTCTGCTTCAGGAGTCTCTCTGTCCCTCTTCCTCTGCCCCTCCCCTTGCCCTCGTGCACATGCTCTCTCTCTAAATAAATAAAATATTTAAAAGAAAGAAAGAAACAAAGAAAGAAGCAAACAAACAATGAAACAAACAATGAAACAAACAAAGAAACAAACAAAGAAAGAAATTAATTTCCAGTGGCTAGAAGAGACTGGAATGGGGAGTTGGGGGAAAAATGGGAACAGTTTCAATTTTGCAAGATGAAAAGACCTTTGGAGATTGCTTTGGATGCATAACAGTGTGAATACACTTACCATGACTGAACTAGACATTGAGAAATGATTACAATAGTAAATTTTATGTTATGCATATTTTGCCACAATTAATTTTCTTAATTTCATAAAAGGGAGGGCATTCAGAGAATAGAGTTTGGATACTAAACATATGATAGGTGAAACTGAAAATTTATCAGAAACACTCTAATCATTTGTTTTCGTAGTTAGCTCTAGAACCCACACTGTTAGGCACCACACTTTCTCAACCAGCCTGAGTCACGGTGCCCAGAGAAAGAGGACTAGAAAATTCAAAGTGCAGAGTCTGCAACACAGAAAATACAAACTGGTGTGGAAAGCCTGACAGCGGGCCTAGAAATGAGGTCTCACGTCATCAGAAAGATCCTGAGAAGGAGCCAAGCACACACCCTTTCAGCCTCAAATATCTCCTTCAATATCTCCATCACTTGAAACTCATCAGACTAGGTCTCTGAATTTTAGTGCAAAAATCATGGTGTCAGGATGGAGAGGGACAGAGGGAGAGTGGTGTGCCCCCAAAACAGGCAAGAAATGAAGCATGGGGCTGGAGCTGACATCCTGGGGTGCCCAACACCTGCTTCTGACTTCTGCTCGATTTGGAAATGTTTCCTGAAAAGGCTGGAAATTTGGTGGAAAAAGCAATCAGAAAAGAAAGAATGTGAAAGTAGAAAACTGCCCTTTGAGACTTAGTTCTTTTAACGTTTTCTCCAAATTTGCACTCTTTGACCTTTTCACAAGCCCAGGGAAATGACATGCTGATGCCACACATCATGTGCGTGGTGGGCTCCGTTCGCCCAGAGGGGACAGGACACGGTGTGACGTCATGGTTGCCGTGCCCGCTCAGGCGTGCAAAGCCACCAGGGCTGGGCTAGCCCGTGCAACATCACAGCTCCCCTGTACTGAGCACACTTCAGATACCTTAGGTTAGGTGAGCACTTCCTAATAATTCTCAAAACAAACTTGGAAGGCAGATATTATTAGCTTTAGGAATCTAAAATTCATCTAAATGCCCTTCTAACTGATTTGACATTGACATTCAGACAGGTTAAGTAATTTGCTAATTTCCCACCAGCTCAAAAAAGGCAGAAGTGGGATTCCTTGCAGATCTTTCTGAATTAGTATCTCTCCTGCCACCCCTCCCCCCCCATTTGTGCTTCTCCTGCAAAGCCCAGCTCTTTCCAGCTATGGGTTTCAGCCTGGCCCCGGGGCAGGGAGAATTCACACCAACATCCATACTTATGCAATTTTATTATAGTTGGCATGGAAACCTTCAGACCCCTGGAGCACTGGCAAATTACAGCTAGGTAGACTACAGATGAGAGAGACAGGCAGAGATAGAGAGACTGAGAGACACAGAGAAAGAGAGAGATGAATTCATTGATATTTTGGGTTTTTGACAAAAACAAAGTAAACAGTGCCTCTTTGTGTGAAAGTTTCATGTCCCCTCAGTGCGTGGAGATGTCATCTGTGCCTTCCCCCACCCAGGCTCTTGGCCTGCCCTTCCTGGCATTGGATGAGCACCCCCCCCCCAGCCGGGAAACCTGCCCCGGGCTGCAGTTGGCGCTGCTGAAGTGGGCCAGCTGGGGCAGCCGGGCGCTCCACATGTCCCCAGCCCCTGCCAGCCTTGGAAGCTCCACACGGGAGCACAGACGCCCTCTGCTACACCCCCTGCTCCCTCAGCTCCTGTCACAGAGGATGGGCCGGCTGCCCCTGGAGCGTGTGTTTACTTGCTCCTGGGTTGTGCCAAGACAAACCCAGGTGGCTTCTCATTGCTGATGCCGCAGGTGAGGAGGTCCTGGAAAACCATGGCATGCAGTGCGCACGGTGTTGGCCACACTGGCCTCCGTCAGAGACAGGGAGAAGGGCTGAGATCTCAGAATGTCATCCCTGGAGGTGCCCCGGGGATCTTCACTTCCTGGGGTTTGAATACTGGTCACCGTGGAAACCACAGATGTTAAAGAGGCAATGCAGAGCACTGTGGGCTGGAAGGGGAGCAGAGGACTCAGACGGCCTTCCGGCCCCTTCTCTTAAGAAGCTCTCCGGCCACCCCCGCAAAGCAAAGGATGAGGCCACAGATCTAACCAAGCCTCTTGATCCCACTCATGAGAAAACAGGCCCCTGAAGAAGAAAGGCTAGCCAGGAGACACACACTGAGTTTCGGTGGAGGATAGCCTCTCCGTAGGAGACTGGATCCCCGTTGTTTCGGACAAATTCCCTCATCCAAACGAGATTCAGTGCAAGGTGGCCTTCTCACTAGGTCACCTACTGCCCACTTGGGCATGTCCTTCAGGTCACCTTCCTCTCCTTAACCTCGCTTGCCCCTCCACCAAGCTGTTTTTTCGTGTGTGTAAATTCACATTTAGATGGAGAACATGGTCCATTTGCTAAGGTACATTTCGGTAAGTGACAAATTCCAGGCAGTGCATTAGTTACAACCAATTAGGAGGAAATTATCACTGTAAAGTGCTCCTATCTGCTGCACTGGGACAGAAGCCAACATGTAGCATTTACTAAGTCTTACCTCATCGGGCTCCGCGGACAGTGGAGAGGTTTAAATCCAATCCAATAAAATATCTGATGTAAAGACTAAGTTTGTAAGACTATAAATTCCAGTTAGTGGGCCAGAAAGAGGTGACTTCATAGAGCCATGCATCACTCACCTCTCCCCACCGTTACTGACAGCAACAGATGTTGGAAAACCTTGCTATTTAGAAGATACAACAAGACACGTTCACGTCCAAGCGCTGCCACTTGAAAGCCGTGTGATCTGGAGCTCCTTCGTTCTCTCATGTGCAAAACAGAGACCATTATACACACACACCTTGTTGGACTTAAAATGGGTAAAACTTGTGGAGACGCTACCCAGCACATAGTAACTTCCATCAGCGGAAGCCACTATAGCCGTTAGCGTTTCCTACACGGCCGTACCGCTTGATACTTGTTAAAGCAAATATGTATCATTGCCGTAACAGAGTATTTAGTGCCGTGTATATGCCAAACACTTGAGTACATCTTAGGTAGATTTCAAAGACTTGCAAAACGTAGCTCTTACCATGAAAATAATTCACGAGATGGGCAAAGAGAAAAATAAACACATATTCCAAAACCAAAATAATTTCAAATGGATTAAAAAAATAAAAGTAAGATAATTGTCTTTCTCTGCTTGACTTATTTCACTTAGCATTATCATATGATTTCTCTCATCTATGGAACGTAAGAACTAGGAAAATTGGGAGGGGAAGAAAGGGACAAAGAATGGGGGGTTAATCAGAAGGGGGAATGAAACATGAGAGACTATAGACTATGAGAAACAAATTGAGGGCTTCAGAGGGGAGGGGGGTGGGGGATTGGGATAGACCGGTGATGGGTAGTAAGGAGGGCACGCATTGCATGGTGCACTGGGTGTTATACGCAACTAATGAATCATCGAACTTTACATCGGAAACTGGGATGTACTGTATGGTGACTAACATAATATAATAAAAAACATTAAAATAAAAAAACATAAAAATAAAAGTGAGATAATCACAAACCAGAAGAACATGAGGACACAGAAAAAAATTTTTTTAATTTATCTTGGAATTGAGAAAGACTTTTAAAGCTAAACAAGAAAGGCAGAGACACAGCAATGTTTGTAGCAGTTTTATTCATACTTGCCAAAACTTGGAGACAACAAAGTAAGTGAGTAGATGAAAAAACAACAACAGCAACAACAACAAAAAACGTGGCCCATCCAGACAATGGAATATTATTGAGCACTAAAAAGCAATGAGTTACAAGCCATGAAGAGACATGGAGGAAACTCAAATGCATATTACCAAGCCAAAGAATCAAATCTGAAAAGTCTAAGCACTGTACGTGTCCAGGTCTACGATGTTCTGGAAAAGGTAACACTATGGAGACAGTAAACAGATCGGAAGTTGCCAGGCCTTGGGATTGAGGGATTGGAGATGAATACACGGAGCACAGAGGACTCTTAGGACAGTGACACTATTCTGTATGATACTGTAGTGGTGTGTACGTGTCATTATACATTTGTCTAAACCCGCAGAATGTACACCACCAGCAGTGAACCCTAATGCAAGTTACAGACTTTGGGTCATGACGATGTGTCACTGGAGATTCATCGACTGTGACAAATGTCCGACCCTGGCTGGGAATGTTGACAATGGGCAAGGCGTGCATGAGTGGGGACAGAGGTACATGGAAGATCTCTGTACCTTCTTCTCAATTTTGCTGTGAACCAAAAGCTGCTTTAAAATATGTCTTTATAGGGGTGCCTGGGTGGCTCAGTGGTGAAGCGTCTGCTTTCTGCTCAGGTCACGATCTCAGGGTCCTGGGATCCAGCCCCGTGTTGGGCTCTCTGCTCAGCAGGGAATCTGCTCCTCCCTCTCCCTATGCCCCCTGCTTGTGCTCTTCTCTCTCTCTCTCTCTGTCAAATAAATAAATAAAATCTTTTTAAAAAATATACAAATCAAAACAATGCGATAGGATTGTTTCCTCTACAACTTGCAAAAATTAAAAATTAAAATTGTTCACCTCTACAACTATTATACACTGTTGGTATGACTAAACTGGTACAAATTTTGGGGTGCCAAATAGATCAATTTTGAACAAAATAAAAATGAATATATTATTTGACCCAGTGGCTACTTTGTTATGCATTCATTCTACAGATATACTCACAGAAATAAACAAATACATTTAAGTATACACATACACCCTCACACATACGTATGCACATATGCATACACACAATGGTGGGCATTTGCTGCTTTCATTATTATAGCTAATAGCTGGAAACAACCGTCAATCAATCAAGAATCTGTTAAACACAAAGAAAAAAAAAGAGAAAAACAAAAAAAACAGACTCTTAACCACAGAGAACACACTGATGGTCACCAGAAGGGAGGTGGGGGGCTGGGTGAACTCGGTGATGGGGTTGAAGGAGGCCCCTGTCGTGATGAGCACTGAGGCACGTACTGGTCAATCACTACATTGCACCCCTGAAGCTAATACAACACTGTATGCTAATTATACTGGAATTCAAAAAGCATTTTTTAAAGAGAATCTGTTAAATAAAGTAGGATTGCCATATACAATGAAACACTATACAGATGTGGAAATGAGTTCAGTAGATACCTGTGTTCTCCTGCAAAAAATTCCAGGATGTATTTTAGGTGAAAAAGAAGGTATAAAGCATATGCATAAGGCTACCATGTGTTTTAACAAACAGAAAAAGAAATAGAGATCCCTGTGCAGTTATTTAATGCGTGAAAAAAGAAAAGAGGTCCGGTGAGAGCTGCTAAGTAGTGAGGCCGCTTCCAGAGAAGGAAGAGGACGGAGTGGTTGGCGGAGCAGGGTCACCGGCAGGAGGCTAGTGTCCGCTTAGATGCTGGGAAGACGGCCAGAGAACTGGGAGTGGCAGACAAACGCAGGTCATCCCACAGTGGGGACATAGGGACCGCACTAGAGAGGCCTAAAAGGGGAAGCACCCAGGCCTCCAGGGAGCCCCGGGAGGGAGGGGCCGTGGACCCCCAGGACCTGAGCTGGCCAGAGACAGGGTCTGAGAGAGGAGGTGAGGATTCCATTCAGCACTCTTCACTTGAGGGTGCGGAAGGCCAGTGGCAGAGGGGAAATGCACCTGTGGCAATGGTTAGAAGAATAAGACATATTTTTGTCTGAAAAAAGGAAAAAAGAGCCTCAGAACCCCAAGAACAGCCTCCAGAGAAGGGGTCACAGTGTGCTGTGTGCCCCTCAGAGGAGAATTGAAGGGGGAGGGGCCCCAGTGTGGGTTCTGGGCTCATCCTCTCAAGGTCCCCTTGCCTGGAGAAGGTTCTAGCTTTCAGGGGAGCAGGCAGACGGGTGAGCAGGTGGGGAGGTGCGCTTGTGGCTGCTTCTTAACCTGCACACCTGTGACCCTGAGACCGCTGGGCCTGGGGACTCGGTCTGGGGGCATCCCCAGAGGTGCTGGAGGCAGCAGGACAGCAGGGGCACTGGCGGCAGCCCTCGCCCACGGGAGCACCCGCGGATCCCCAGGAGCTGAGGGATACGAATCTCGGGGCTGGCCGGCTGCTCGGCCCTGGGCCTGGGCCCTCCCCAGGCGGCCCAGCGCGGTGGATGCTTCCGATGGGAAATCTGGCTGGAGTCAGGCAGGATGAGAGACAGGCGCGTGCAGTTTGATTTAAGGGGTTAGAACAGGCGTTTTCCATGCTGGCTGAAATCTCACCTCATAAAATCATACTCATCAGACGGGAGGGAGGGGGGAGCTTACATTCCTGTACCGAGAGGCAGAGGGTAGAACTTTAAAAGCCAAGCTCAGGAGCCAGACTGCTGGGAACGGAATTCCTGCGGGCCAGGCAGCCTCCTGTGGCCTGGAGCGAGCCACTGAGCACCCCCGTGTCTTCGCTGACCGGCAAAATGCGGGTAACAGTGTTACCTGCTGCACGGGGTTGTCTGGGGAAGTCTGGGAAAGTCAACGGGCTAATGTGTGTAAGGTGCTCAGAACCACATCCAGCAGGAAGGAAGAGATGCAGAAATAATGCTCACAGAAACCAAATCTGACCCCCTCCCGCTCGAATGGGAGAATGTTACACTGGACCCATTGGATGATTTCCCCAAATTTATTCAGCTAGTTACTGACCCTCCTGGCCCTGGACCCTGGTCTCCAGATGCTCCACCCACCACCAGTGTGTCCCTGAGGGCAAACAGGACCCCACAGAACACCTGCAGACTCAGAAACCCCCCCCCACTGTCCCATTCCCCCCACGCCAGCACAGTCTGACCGGGCACTGATGTCCCTTTCTCGAGGGGTCTGACCAGACCTCGCAGAAAGCTACCTAGGTCTCTAGAATTCCAGCACTTTCCATCATATTAAATATCACTTGATTTTCCATTTCCTCATGAAAGAAGAAAAAAACAGGAAGGAAAAAAGAGAGAAAGGGAAGGAGGGAGGAAGGAGGGAGGAAGGAGGGAGGGCAGGAAGGAAGGGACATCTCTCCTCAGCTACTTTGTAGTCTTGTTGGGACAATAAAAGGAGACAATATATTTTAAATGTTAAAGAGTGCTACATAAATGTCAAGAAGAATAAAAGCGGATTCTATGGTGCTGACTTCCGGTGAGTACTTATAAATCCTATTAATTAAAACGGCTTGCATGACTTTGTGACATTGACTTCACTCTAGATAATTCATATATATGGACCCAGAGAAAAGGAGGTCTTCTGGGAAACACGACAAACGTGTGTGATATCTGCCAGGGAGATTTTAGTCGCTGGGGCAAGACGACGTTAAGCCGACAGCAGGCTTGGCGCAGGTCTTCCAGGGAAGGCGGGACCCGCGTTCACTCCACAAGCAGCCCCACTGGCCATCTCCTGACACCGCGGTGAGGCCCTTGCTTCACGTGCATGGACTGGTGTTCATTTGCCTGGACTTCACTGACCGCAGCAAACGCAGCTCGCTTTCATTATACAGAATTGGCTCTTTAGAAGAAACTTTGTTGAAGCTATAAAATACTGCGTGCCTGAATCACCTTTGATTTCCTGCTCCTGCAAGGAAACATCTCACCCCTTACCTCCATGTCCCTGCCAGTGAGCACCAAGCCTTCGATTTGCCGAGCTTACCAGGCCTTGTCCCTGCACGGGGCACACACAGCTCTCTGAGCTGCGGACTCCCCTGCTCCCTGGCTGACCCAGCCCCCTTCGCCTCCTTCTGACCCCCTGGACACATCAAGTATCTGATTACCTCAGGGCCTTTGCACAGGCACCTACCTCCTCCTGGCCTCCGTCTGCCCTGATAACCATACAGCTGGCGTCCTCAGGGGCTCAAACCGCTCTTCAGCAGAGGAGACTTCGCACAAAACCCAATCTAAAATCTCAACCCTTTCCCCAGCCTGGGGCTGCCTATCCCCTTCACACACTTTCGTGTTGGCACTGATATCTTACATATTTCCTTCTTCATTCTTGTCTCTATCCTCCAGAGAGGAGGGATTGTGTCCCTATTTGTCCAAAGCTGTGTGCTCAGAACAACTTCTAGAGTCAATAGTCCTTAGCAGATACTCTGTAGCTGCATAAATAAGTCTCTAACTGTGGAACCACAGCTTTCCTCCTAGAAAGGCCAAGGGAAGAGCAAGGATCTAGAATCCCAAAGTGGAGTTCCCGGCTCTACTCCTTATGCACTGGGGACAATCAGGGAAGTCTGGAACTTCCCTGCTTCAATTATAAAGGGATATAAAATGGGAGGCACCATCTGTAAATAACGAAGGGCCACACAAACGCAATGGTCTACAGACCCAGGTATTTGCTTTTTAGTTTTATTTGTTTAGAACGTCATCGAGACGGACTCTGNTGAGATGGCTTATAAAGCACCATCTCTAAATAACGAAGGGCCACACAAGCGCAATGGTCTACAGACCCAGGTATTTGCTTTTTAGTTTTATTTGTTTAGAACGTCATCGAGACGGACTCTGCCATCACTCGTGGCACCCTAGCACCGTGGATAAGCGCCTTCGCTGGCTCCGGGGTCAGACAAACAAGCGATGATTCCAGGCTTTCCTGTTAACTAGCCCCGGGGACATTTGGGCTTTACAGCACAGAGAAGACAACAGGTGTAGTTGATCCTTGGGTTTTACTGCGAACAGTACATACAATAACGCGTGTGAAACTCTTAGCAGATGCTTGGTGCTAATCTTTTCATTGACTATAGCGATTCCTGTTTCTAAAAGAGAAACATTCTCTGTTGGAAAAATGTTTGGTTTTTAACTACAAATGGAAAGAGGACTTCTTGAAAGTTTTTCATTTATAAAATGGGATGGGCTGTCTCTTCTGTTGGGTGATGGGATAAATGCTTAAGCTCTTGTTACCTGGATGATAAAGGCGTGGCTCTTAACTCTTAATTTTTGTTGATTAGCAAAATTAAATAATAAACCCACAATCTTCTTCACTTTAGAAAAATATATTTGCCATCACCATGCTTAAACTCTTGGATAAATTTGTTCTGCGTTGTGGCAAAGCTGTTGTGGAAAACAAAGCGTAGGTTGACCATTATCCAGAGCGGGGAAGTCTCAGTTTGCCAGCTCCCAGAATAAGTCAGCTGTGAGTACAAAGAACTGTGTTTCTCTTTGAGCCCAGAGATATGTGAGTGTCACAGGTGCTCAGCAAGACGGAAGGGGGAAGAAGGAAACTAACCTTAACATGGTACCTTTCTTGGGCAAGAACTGATCACTCCTTTTCATCGCAGTGTCTGATTTCTCTCTCACATCAGATATCTGAGGAACATGATGATGTCCTCGATGGAGAAACGAGAAAATGAAGTCACACTAGAGTTAAGTAGCTTGTCCACAGAGCTAATAAAAGCCACAACCTGAATTCCAGCCTGAGTCTGACAGGCAGGAGATCCATCCGTCCATTTGACAAATAACTTATTGGACTCCTGTTATATGCTGGGCACTGTTCTAGGTACTGGGATTATAGCAACGAGCAAAGCCAAGCCTCTGCCTTCATGGAGTGAGCGGAAGTACAAATAAACACACCTGTATTTACAGAGTTACAGATACGCAAATGGATACAGATAAAGTTACGGGTATGGTTACCAATGTTATAGATACAGTTCTAGGTATGGCTATATAGCTATGGTATGGGTATGCAGTTACAGATACAGTTATGGATGGATAGGACAGATGCAGCTGTGGAGAGATGCAGGCGTAGACATAGACATGGGTGGAGACAGGTAGTAACGAGTCAGAGCTAAGGAGAAGAGAAAGAGGAATGGTATTTTAGAGCAAGTGATGGGGAAGACCTTTCTTAGGAGTAATGCTAAACAGAGACTTGAAAGAAGACCTAAATGAAGCCGCAAGTGTGACGTACAAGGTGGCTTGGAAGGATCAGGTTGGGTGCTATGCGAAGAGTAGACGATAGGGGGCGGTAGAGTGTAGGCAGAAACACCCGTGAAGGGGTCATTGCAGTAGCTCCAAGGAGAATGGGGGCTTCAGTGAGTAGTAACGATGGCAGTGCTGAGAAGTGGTCACGCCTCAGTCACACTATATCACATTAGACATCCTTAGGGAACTTCTAGGGAATTTTTTAAATAAAAGACTTATTCACCTAAAAGTTTTGTGGAAACCAAGGCGTTTAGTAGCACCTTACGTACCCACAGCATGCTTTCCCAAGTTCCTGAAACAGTGACAAAGTGGTATAAAACCCACATACCCCATGTTGATCCTGTTGAAAATCGGAAGGGGTTTAAGACTTTAAGTGAATTCCATCCATTATGCAATGATGAAGTCACAGCCTGGAAAAGTGGAAGCTCTGGGTCCCCTTCCAGCCTGAACTTCTGGTTTTGCAAGTAGAGTAACTTATGCAAGTTCACATATCCACTCAGTTGGGACCGATTCCTACATCTGTTCGCAGCCAGTTCTTTCATTCATCACTTTTTACTTATGCACATAGAAAAGGAAGACAATAATTGTTTATTAAAAGAATGACCACCATTCTTAGCAACGTATCTCCGTATTTTCTACCAAACCCTAACCTCATCTTTTATGCAAGTTTTCTCCAGGTAGAAAGAGACCAGAGCCCTGAGTCAGAATATTCGGCAGCATGGGGAAAATTTCTTAACAAAAGTTCTGGCTACAGAAAATGTTGAAAGAAATATTATTTTATGCCTTCAAACAAGTCCATGTTTGTGGGTCACTTTTCTTTTTTTAACAATAGCAGAATAGAATATTTGGGTGGGTGGTTTTTTTTTTCCAATTAAAACTCAGAAACTATCTTTCCCACCCCAAAGATGATCAGAAAATGCATTACATTTGGAAGAGCTTGTAGACCAGGTTCAGCCAAAAGTGAAATTTGATAGTTCCCCCAAATGCCTTATTATTTCAGAGAAATGGGACACGCCCTCAATTACTGCAGAATAAGCACAACCGTTAATTGTCACGCATGTTAATAAAAATCTTGGAGACTTCACAGGAAAGTTTACGATGTGTTTTCTAAACCATGGTATTTTGATTATTGGTCAATAATTACAAGAGCTTGGACCTTGTGGAATCCATTAGCCATACCCAACATAAGCTGTGCCATTTGCATCTTGAGTTATATAAGGAAGGGGCTCGGGCCAGGAGGTTTTAAAAGCAAATAAACAAGGACACGTAAAAGCCCCAGAATGCTCCTGAAAGCCAGATCTCAAATCATAAACCTCACAGGGAAGAAAATATATACTTGCATATGTACATACACAAATATGTCTACGGAGGTGTGTATGATATTCACCACGTCAGATTTGCTCGCGGGGTCTACTGTGTTACAAAGAGCACTAGAAAAAGAATCCGAAAACTTTCTTCCATCCTTGCGTCTGCTACTACCAAATCCTACAACCTTGGGCAGCACAAGTCTTCCTCCTGGCCTCATTTTCCACGACTATTAAAGAAAGAGATTGAGTTCTCTGATCACTAAGGTCTTTCTTTGAATATTTTTCTGACCCCGGGGCTGTATTTAGAATTCTTGAAGCAAGAAATTAGCCACTTTTAAAGACGTGCTCCTTTGACCTAGAAATGTTCCATGTTTTGTCCTTTGTTCTCCCATTAGTGCATACATTTAAATAAAAATGAAAGAAACCACTGTTGTTTTTCCAAGCACAGTTTGTGTGTAATGAGGAGAGTGATTATCTAGGCACAAGAACAGCTCCCTTGGAAATGTTTAAAATTGGCTCTTTTCCTCCCTCTAGTGGAATCGTGATGTACTTGCTCTGAACGGAATTGATTGGAGCCTGCCATCAGGCAAAATAGAGAAAAAGAGCTAGCATGACAAAGTCGCAAGCAGGCGTCAAACCAAACGCAATGTGTTTCATGTTTTCCGCCCAAATGTCTTATATATTTCACTTTGTTTAAAAAAATTCAAGACTAACAATAAAAACTTGCGACGTCAATTTAGACCAATGCAGTCTTTGCATGAAATACTCAGGTCCAACTTAGATATTTTGTATTTAATTCGTGTCCACAAGAATCTTAAAAGCAGTTCACTTGTGAAAATCAGTAGATCAAAGCATTTGACTGAACAGGACAAGTGACCCAGCGCTCAACAACAAGGCACAGTGTTTGGCAAGAAATGTTCATGTCAATCAATCCAATTTAACATATATTTACACCTATTTATGTGAGTTTCTTCTGTTTCCATCTCTCTGAAACCATTCTCGACACCCCCAGGCAACGGAAACCACACCCTGGTTTGTCGTAAACATCTACACCACCTTCAGAAGGTATGGCGATAATGTTGATGACGTGTTCACGGGGCTAGCCACTCCAATCCCAACCCCGCTCGGGCCTGGGAGAGGGATTTTCCAGGAGGAAGAGTTGTAATAAGATCTGCACTTTAAAGAGTGAACAAGGTGCTGGGATACAGATGCAGAGTCAGTGGGTGTCTACACCAATCATCCAGAAGGTGAGAGCTTCACTCCATGAGATCCAAAGCTATGCTCAAAATTTTCCATCTTACACACCAGTCGTGAGCCACCACCAAGCATTACCAGACCCTGAAGAAAACATCTTACCAGGAAGGTGCGAATAAACAGAACTCCACCTTAGAGGAAATGAAGGACTTTGGACAAAGCCATCATTGACAGTCTCGGAAAGATAAGGAAAGACCTAACATCCAAGAAAAAAGAAATTATTCTTTAAGAAAAGAATATTTATGTAACAAGAGGAAGAAAGGAAGAGAATGAGGGAGGGATAGAGGGAGGGAGAGAGAAAGAGAAAGCTTTTAGAATTTAGAGACTTCACGGCAGAAATGAAAGTCTTAATAGATTTTAAACACAAAGTTGAGAAAATATTATAAAAATATAGAAAGGTATAGGAAAAATAATATGTGACAGAAAAGATAAGGAAATTAGAAAATCGGTCCAAAATATCCAACATCTAAATTATAAACTATGTAGGAAAAAAGAACTGAATGAGGAACAGAATTTGTCATGGAAACAATTCAAGAAAATTTCCAAAAACTCAAGGACATGAGTTTATAGACTGCAAGGACCCATCAAGAGCCCAGCAAAAATAGATGGATACACACACACCAAATCGTGTCACTGTGAAACTCAGAACCTACTTGCTCCCTAAGGGGAAAAATAAAACGGGAGGTGCTGAGGCCCATACACCCCAATTTCCTGCCTCCAGGCTTTGCTCTAGAACTGAGAGTATCAGTTCAGTGAGGGGGACGTCGAGAGCATCCATCTCTCCCTTTGGGACCTCGAACTTCTCTGAACCAACTTCAAATAAAGTTATGTCAAAATAAACCAGGCTGTGCAGAATGATTGAGCAAAGAAGGCCTTGGCATCTACTTTCTTGACTGTTCCTTGACATTTGAATATGCCCTGAGAGTCCATGAGTCCCCAGAGAGGAAGATCCAGAACTGAAGCTGACCACGAGGCCAACTATGGCCAGGGCTACTTGGAAGACAGCCTCAGGAGACCCAAACACCAGTGAGACCCACACGGATGCCAAGTTCATCATAAAAGTTACAAGAAACAAATTTCAGTCGCCTATGCCAGCAGGACCATCCACACCCAGTTAGAGAGAGAATGTGACCGCAGACCCATCTCCCCTCATCCCCATAGTTGCCTATGAAATTCTTGGCTCCAGCCACCCAGGTGCCATCTTGGAGAGGGGCAAGGGTGAGGCTTGGAAGACGGGATAATCTGATCCACTGAGCATTTTCTCTGCAGGAGTGTGCATTACCTCGAAGGACCGTTAAAAGATCACGTTATAGTAAGTTGAAAACTGATAGGAGTAAATATTTTTCCTCTACCAACCAGTTACGGTGCTTGTGAGAAAGACCAAATTATTGATAGGCAGCATAAAGGGAGAACATTTTCTCCTAGTTGTAGATTACAGCTGCAGGCTGAATGGATTTCAGGAAGCTTTAAAATGAGGAAATGTAATACCTTCCGGGGGAGGGGGGAAAGCCAGCATCCATTTCTCCTCTCCCTGCTCATACAAGGAAAATATCTAAGAATATGAACAAAACTACATTTACTGAAGCCTGGGGGCTCCAATGGACTTGCGGGCGGATGTGTGGGCCAACGTGAAGCATAGCTTAGTGTCTGGCTCCTAGGTTCAAAGACAAACAGCAGCTTGTAGAGGAAGAAAGCCGAAGGCCAAAAACAGCCCCGTCTTCCAGGACACCTGCAATCATATTCTGCTCTAATGTGCACACAGTTCCCTTTCTGGACCTGCCAACCCAGAGAAGTGGCTGTGAGACAATCTCAGCTGTATCTTCACTTTTTGCTGAAATTTAAATCACTGGCTCTTGCTGAGAGCAAAGTATTTTTGATGCTTTACACAGTCTTAGGTGCTTTGCATTCTGCTCAGGATTCTAGTAAAAAGATTTACCCCCATGTATTAAGAAATGCATATCACACATAAATGTACATTTTGCAGATACATCAATATGCCCCAATTACTTGAAGTATATTATGCATATAAAACACGTGTACGTGCATCACTGATTATTTCCTTAGTACACATTCCGGAAAGATCCCAGGACCTAAACACTTTAAAGATGCTATGCAGTCGAGGCCCCTGGCTGGCTCAGGTGGTAGAGCGTGCAGCTCTTGATCTCGGGGCTGTGGGTTCAAGCCCCACGATGGATATAAAAAGATTGCTTTAAAAAATAAAATCTTTAATAAAAAAAAAATGCTACACAGTTGCTGTGAGAAGAGAGAGATTTCACAGAGAGAAGGGTCAGCAAAGAAGGCATCTGCGCTCGCAAGAACGCAGGCAGGTGCCGCTGAGGAAGAGGCGGACGGTAGGGGCTGCGCAGGTGTCCTGCATCTGCCTCACAGCCACTCCCCAGGCAGCCGCCCTTCAGGCTGCCACACAAGGTCCACCGAGCCCACACCCACTTTCCCTAAGTAAAGGCAGCCTTCATTCATCCCGCTGCTTCTCCATCTCTAGAGCGCCCCCCTTGTCTCCTGGGCCTGAGAAGGCTCACTACCACCCGGAATACCAGGCCACCAGGCTGGGTGAAGGGTTACAAGGGGAAGGGACATCCCCGAAGCCCCTCTGCTCACAGACTCCTGGAAGAACCTGTAAGGGGCCAGCCATAAGGAAGCCTGGAAATGTACTCATGACTCTTGGCAGCCATGTGTCAAGTCAAACATTCTATTGCTGTGGAAGAAAGGGAACATAAATATTTGGGACAACGAAAGGTCTGTCACAAGAACAGAAAGGAGAATGAACTTGTCAGGAAAGGGAGCCAAGCAAATGATTCCCTGTTGTCAGTTTCTGGGTAGGAGGCGCTGTCTTATCTCATGCTTATAAAGCATATACCTATCAGTGTCTAAAAAACCCAAGAGTATGAAGAATTATTTCTTCTTTTTAATATCTGCAGTGAAGAAAGGATTCCACTTTCCTGAAATAATTTTTTAAAACAAAACAAAAATGCCCTCCCTTCCCCTGAAAGCACTTTGACCACAGATCCCCCTTGGCCCACGAGCTCACACCTTCCCACCTCCTTGACCAAAAATCCCCATCGATATAAAAGCCACACTGGACCAGCACCTTAGAACAACCAACATACACTCGTGACAACATCATAAATTAGAAAATCACAGCAACTTTACTCATTTGCAAGGTACAGAAAGCATAAAATGTTTGTTTCTCCAGACTGCCAACATCAACTTTTCAAACTGTTTAAATAACACCAATAACATAATTAGATACCACATCTTTTAGAAACCTAATGCTATTTATTAGCTTTAAAAAATATTTTCAACTGAAACCAATTACATATTTACATATGTAAATATACTATGTAAAAATTACCTATACTTCCTTTGAAAGACAGTGTGATAGTTATCAATACTAAACTTCATTATAATTTAAGATTCCATATGATAAAACTGTTAAGGCCTTAAATGTAATTATTTGGGGGGGGGTGTCTAAATTACAAACTTCACCTATCTTAGAACTGGAAGGAATTTTAGGTACTCACCTGGTTCAGCAAACTCCTCAGGACAAATAAAGAATTATTATCACTTTTTAGATCAAGTTACACAGACTATTGATGTTAGGTGACTCACCCAAGGCCGCATAGTTATTAAATTTCCTCCTTCCTCAGTTTTTTTTCCCCCAGGCGAACAGATCGCAAAGCTGATTTCATGTGTAAGCATAAGACATTCAAGTGCAAGATAATTTACTAAGAAATCCCATTCCAGGATCCACTGTGCTTACTTAGTAAGATAAATTAAATCTGTGTAATGAAAATACACAACAAGCATTGCATTTAGCTTCTTGGCTTCAATTTTAATTAGTAAAGCGGAGCCCCTACACTGAGGAGAAACATGATGCAAATATCAATATAAAAATATTGCTCGATTGGCTGAGTTTAATGCATCTAGCTGAGTCCAAAACATTCATTATCTCCAAAGCCATGTTTTCAGAGGAAAGGAAAGACATCTAAATAAACAGAACATAATTCAAAGAAGGTTGGTGTGTTTGCATTTAGAGCACCCTGGGTTGGCAGGCTCTGTATTTGACTCCGAAGTGCTAACCAAGAGGACCATCTCAGAGGCGGTTGGGCGCAAGTCCCAGGTCTTCTTTGTAAGTGTCCTCAGAAAGCCAGGACACATGGACCCTTTCTTCAGGAGCACGTGGCTCTAGGAACAGGGCTGAGCCCCCAGTGATGGAGTGTGGCCATACTGGGAAGAAGGCAAGTCTACCACATGGAGATCTCATCAGTGGCCCCATTGTAGGCATGGGAGAGGCTGCAGGGGCTCCCGTTGATTTGGGAGATCTTCCTGGTTACTTCTGTATAGCTCATGCTTTCTGGATGAGACAAAACTTGGAGAGATTTGGTAGGAATGTAGTTAAAAATATATTCCAAGAAAACGTTTGTTATACCTGAAGAAAGCAACCACTGATCTCTGGCTGGAACGTGACGGTCTCAACCTTGACGGGTCCTTTGGTCAGAAGGGAGGACAATGGTTTAAGTAAAATCGAAATGTCTGGCCTCCAATTTTCTAGAACACACTACGTTTATGCAACAGAAATCTGGGAAAACCGTGTAGCCAGTCATGGACCTAGATGCATCAGACAGCATCACATCTAGCAAAATGTACAATTATATTTTGGAGTAATTACAATTAATTACAATTATTTTGGATTACACTTAAAACCATCTGGAGGACTTTTTCTCTTGAGGGGCTGGCATCAACCACGTGGCAACCAGGGTTCTCCATCCGCTGATAGGACACTTCTACCCTGGGGACAGGCAGAATGAAAAGAGTTGGCTTATTTTTTAACACGCCTCTCCATGCAAATGCTATTTTCCTACCACAATGTACACAGCTTACAGCAAGGGCCCCATCTGGTTTATCTCACTGTTTCCCTCGGCCACTAGCTTTGTCCACGGGAGACATTTGATACGTTTTGTTTAATAAATCATAAATTCATAATAAGGCTTAATAGCTAGTCTTTTTCGAAACCTATTACCCAGCAAACATCAGCATTCTGCATGACTCTTCTGGTTTCTTCCTTGGGGTAAGCTCAGGAAGGTAATCACGTCATCCCCATTTTGCAGAGAAAATAGCCGAGGCTCCAAGAGATTAACTAATTGGACAATCGGGGAAATTTCTCCACGGTCTGTGCCCTGAAGGATCTCAGACAAGGCAGAGGTCCTCAGCACAGGCGTTGTTTTCACGGATGCGTCTTCTCAAACCTCACCAGGTTTCCACATCTCCCTTTGGTGTGAGCTAGCCTGGATGCCTATGAATGACTGTGCGGACAGCCTTGCGGGAAGCATGACGGCAAGTGGTTACAACAGGCGCCGTAACCACTCCCGAGCTGAGGGACCTTATCAAATATCTTTCCCGTCTGCCTCTGTCTTCTCATCTGTATAATGGGGACTGAAATCATGCCTTCTTGGTGAGTTTGTCACGAGATCTAATTGAATTACTACAAGTAAAGAGTGGGACGTGGTTTCTCCGCACACAGCAGAGTTGTTATTCAATTATTTATAACAGGATTGTGTTATGGTAGCACAGCTATTGTTGTCTATTTATCTAAGCTACTCTGCTTTGGCTCTTTGAACCCGTCCTACAGAGCTGACTCAGGCTTAGCCATAAAGCAAGAAGACGGCCCAGCTCTCCCGCTAGGGTTTCACAGATTTCTAACGAAAACAAAAGCATGGTCTTAAAAAATAAGAAAGACTGTGATTTTAATCCTAGTTTTATGACAGAGTAGCTGTTCAAATCTGGACAAATCACTTAGTCCTTTGAGCCTCCGTTCTGTAAACTAAAACATGGCTCCTGTTGTCCTTGCAAGGATCAGAGAGCACCGGAGCCCACACGCCTGACACACGGGAAGCACCGACCAAGGAAAAGTCGCTGCGAGCACATCAGCACTCCATGCCCGTGAGATCCTGACTGGGGAACCAAGACCCAGGACGTGCATGGCCTTAGCCAGGTTCACACTGTTCCTGGCACAGCCAGGACTAGAAGGAAGGTCTGAGGCCCAGTCAGATAGCCTGGGGCTTACAGCCTAAGCCCTGGGAGAACAACACCGTCAGAAGGAGCTGAACTAACTTGGAGGATATTGTCTCGTGGGTTTGAACAGTGGGAACGATGTCATTTTTTCCACATTCCTGAAGTCAGAGCTGATCCCGGCTCACCACCCTGACCAGGAAGCCCTGCCGTGCACGTCGGGACACGTACTTTTGACGGAATACGCTGTTGGCCTCCAGTTCGGCCTCCTCTCTGGTCCTCTCCATGCCTCGGCCCTCAATCCGATGCATCCTCTCTTCGGGACTCACTGTGAGCAGCAGGACCAGGTCTGGCTTGAGCAGGTCCCTGGGCCACTGGTATATAGGGTGATGGGCCGGAGGCAGGTGCTGGAGCCCCCCAGTCACCTCAGTGGCGATGGCGTAGGTGGCTGTGCTGTGCCAGTACCTGGGAAGGAGAGGACTGAGTTCTGCATCCACATAGGCCAAGGTCAAGGTGCACCTGAAAATCAGCTGGGGGAAAAGCTGAAACCAGGGATGGCTCTGCTCAAGTCTTCTTTGCATCGCCTACATTAAATACATAAAACCAAATCTTATTTTTTTATTTAAGATTTTTTTTTTTACTTTGAGGAGGAGTAGAGTGAACGAGAGAACACGAGTGTGGGGGAGGGGCAGAGGGAGAAGCAGACTCCCGCTGAGCCAGGAGCCAGATGCAGGACTCTATCTCAGGACGCTGGGATTGTGACCCGAGCCAAAGGCAGACGCCTAACCAACTGGAGTCTGCTTGGGATTCTCTCTCTCCCTCTCTCTCTCTGACCCCCACTTTCACACACACATCCTCGTTCTCTAAAATAAATAAATCTTTTAAAAGAAATAATAAATAAGTAAATTCCTAAATTATTAATCATTTTATATTTGAACTTCTTTTCACAGTGAAAAAGCCATACTGGAGTCTACAAAATAAATTCAGTGTTATCTGAGCTGCATATCAATTTATACCCTGCCACCTACTTGCTCTGTGAGCACAGGTAACTCATTTAAGCCAGTATAGCCTCCATTTCCCCATCTGGAAAATGAAAAGCATGCAAGCTTTGTTTTCCTTCCACAGTTGCTGTAAAAACAGACAAGTGCTTTAAAAATTGTATCACCCTGTCATTATAAAACAATACCTATTGTTACTGGACATTGGTTGTGACTAAAGCTGCATTTTCAAATGAAGATAATACAGACAATACTGAAAAGGACCAAAAAAAATTAATTTGGGAGGTGACCAATCCTAATAGCACCCACACCTCCAAGCCCTTGTCCACCTCCAGAAATGTGCACTGCAAAGCCCCAGCCTCCATAACGGCTAGCTCCCCAAGTCCCAACCTGGGGCACTCCTCTCCACCCCGTCCCTGATTCACCACCTACAAACGTGCACTTCCCTTCTCTGGGAGATGTGTCTCGTCTCCCAAGCTGAATAAATCCATGCAGGGTCCAGGCGTTCATTTTCCTGGCAACCAAACTACAATTTGCTCTGCATTTTGCACGTGTCCCATGTTCACTGAATTAAATACTCAGCTATGAATACAGAGGCTGATATCATCTTCATTTTAAAAGCCTTCTTTTTGTAGAAAAACCATCAGCAAGAATAGATTTTTAAAGGTAATGAGGGTGATTAAGTTGCCAACCTTAACCACAGTCACCATCAAAAACGACTCCGTCGCCCTCATTTGTTCAGCTAGACGATGGTGTAGTCTAAAATGGATTTCATTATAATCCTTACACATGAACAAAACCCACCCAGACAACAAATAACCGCTCTTTTCTTCTCATCTGACAAGGTGATACAGTATCTCTCTAAAGAGCAAAATTGCCGACAATTCGCAGACACAAAGAAGAAAAAGCAAAGGAAGAATGAGCTCTGTTTTCTACAGCAGGAGCCCGCACACTGACAATGCTGTGCCTCGTTTTAAATAATCATACCCTCTGGCCATCAATTTCAGAGTCTCCACCATTTAGAATTTTCCATTCCTGCGATCAGGCAAGCTGCATCGGTTCAAATCAAATGCAATTTACCGACACATTGTACATAGCTTATATAATAATGCTTTATATCTTAATAGCAATTTGCTATTGCAAAGCACTTCCCCCTGTATCAACCCATTGGATATTCATCAGAAGTTTTAGTGGTAGGCAGGGAAAGGATATGGAATACCTCCATTTAACAAATTAGGAAACTGGGAACAGAGAGGATAGGTATCTGTCTACACGCAGAAGCCAGTGCAGTCAGTTCCAGGACTTCGGGACGTCTGAAGAAATCATGTGCCTCAGGAAGTCACCCTGTATTAGGAAAAGTTTAGTCTGTCTCCTTGAAAAAGGACACTGTATGAAAAAAATATCTCAAATATGGCCGATCTAGACTTGTTAATAATAGGGTAAAAACATCCCACAGGCGAAGAAGTCCTACAAAGGAATGCAATTTCTTACCCTTCTCCAGGATCCCCTATAACTTGCAACCTTGAAATAATGATCTGGCCATCCCCAAAGTTAAAACAATCTGCTGGCATTGTAGTTTAGATGATAGCACTGGCCTTCTAACTTACTTTTACTGTGTTCATCTCTCCTGGCAACCCACCACCTCCCACTTTATTCCCTACATACGCTCAGAATTGCCATTTTGTAAAATATTTCAGAGATACAGAACAGCGTACAGAGAAAGATATTTCAAGAAAGGAGTAGAGGTTTCCAGACACAGCAAACTAGCCTGAAGCTCATCAACTTAGCCCCCAGGAACCAGTGGAGACCCTCGAATAAAGGCAGGCTGTGCTACATGTTCATGAGGACACGAATCACTGGAAATTCTCAAACACGGCTGTGGGGGGAGGGCACGGTGAGTGGTTCCAACCACTTCAGAAAACTTTTTGCAATACCTTCTAGAGCTGAGCACACGTGAACCTCACATCCCTACAATTCCACTCCTGGAAATCTATGCACCAGAAATGCACATGTACCCGCACCAAAGTTACGTACAAAATATTCATAGGGGCGCCTGGCTGGCTCGGTTGGTGGAGCGTCCGATTCTTGGTTTCAGCTCAGGTCATGATCTCAGCATCATGAGATCAAGCCCGGAGTGGGGCTCTGAGCTCAGCACAGAGTCTGCTTAAGATGCTCTCCCTCCCCCTCCTCCCCCCCACCCTGTACCCTCTCTCTATTAAAAAAAAAAAATGTTCATAGCAGCAAGGCGAGTCTCCTATGCAGCAAGAAGGAAGTCAGATGCAAATAGCATTAACGCACAGCTGCAAGTACAGGCAGGTCGAGAATAGATCAGACAATTGCACAGTGATGGAGGTCAGGGCAGTGGTTGCCACGGGGGGCCAGAGGGGGCTGGGGAAGGATAGGCAGGGACTGGGAAGGACAATGACATGGCTTTATGGAGTGTGGTGACATTCTAAGTCTGGATGTGGGTGCAGGCATCCAGACTTGGGTGTGTTCGCTCCTTGAAATTCCTTGAGATTTACATTTATGATTAGTGCTTTTTCCTGAATACCTGTCATACTTCAATACAATTGCTTATCTTTCCAAAAATAAGTAAAATTGCAGAAAGCGCTGCACATTCACTGAACGTTAAGCAATAATTCAATTGCAGGAGACGACCTTTTGTACCGCGTATCAGCTGCATTTCTCTCTCCTTAGCTCTCTGTTAAATTTGTTCAATATCCTTTCTTCCTTCCATACTCTACAGTTTGTTATTACTTGGCATGTATTCTACCAAGCGTCTATCTGCAGCGTGATGTTTCCAGTCAAAATGTAATTTACGCACACTGATGCCTTGTACTGGTTTATACCGCTGAATGGTGTTCCATTTCACAAATATGCTAGTATCAGTGTGCCCTTTTTTATACTGATGGGCTTTTGGTTTTTAAAATTTTTTCAATATTAAAAACACAGCTGAGGGGCGCCTGGGTGGCACAGCGGTTGAGCGTCTGCCTTCGGCTCAGAGCGTGATCCCGGCGTTATGGGTTCGAGCCCCACATCAGGCTCCTCTGCTATGAGCCTGCTTCTTCCTCTCCCACTCCCCCTGCTTGTGTTCCCTCTCTCGCTGGCTGTCTCTATCTCTGTCAAATAAATAAATAAAATCTTAAAAAAAAAAAAACACAGCTGAAAGAAACTCTTGTGTTTCTTCAGGAGGTCAAAGAAGTGTTCGCTTTGCTGCCCCTTACAGCTTGTGCTGCGAGCCCACTGTCCACCCCCACCAGCACCTTGTAAGGCTTCTACCCACCCCAGGATCTCCAGTTCTGTGTCTTAGCACTTGTTCATTGGTTCTCACCAACCCAATGAGAGCAAAATGGGATCTCACTGTGATTGCAAAATCCATATCATCGAGTTGGGTGATTTTAAGCCGAGGATGGCTTACCCGCCATACATTTCATTCTTGTGGTATTTTAAGCAATTCTTAGGTATGGAATTTTAAAAATCTAAATCATTTTATGTCACTCCATTATCTGAAAGCTTCCGATGGCTCCCCTCTGCACTCAGAATAAAATCCACACTATCTTGGCCCAGGAGCCCTGCTGTTCTATCTCCTGCCTCTCCCTGTTCCTTCATCCAGAAAGCACCCCCTCATTCACTGTGTTCTCATCACACTGGCCTGTTTCTGTCCTTGAATTTGCTGCCTTCTTTCTGTCTGAAGGCTTCGTTCTTGCTGACCCTTTGCTCCATAATGCTGTTACTCCATAGCTTTCCTTCCCATCTCTTCTGGGGCATTCAGAACTCAGATCAACGTTACCTTCTTACACAGGCCATCCTCAGCCATATCCACCTTGACTTATCCTCTTCGGAGTATTTATCATTATCTGATACCCTCATAGGTCTTTATGCACTTGACTATCCTCCTGCAATAGTACGTTTGCTCCGTGAAAGCAGAGCATCATCGTTTAGCTCATTTACCGTTGAAGCCCCTAAATTGAGAACAGTCTTTGGCACACAGTAGATGCTCAATAAATGTTTTATAAAGAAGCTGATGAACAAATGGACTACTGAAAGCATCGATTTCTAAAGCAAAGGCTTTGTCAATACCGTCAACATGCTATTTCTAGCTCGGTCACATGGCAAGTGACTTAGCCCTTGTAAGACCTATGCTTCTCATCAATCAATTGGGGGTGACATTTAGTACCCACCTAACCATGTAATAGTTACAGTATAATACACGTATGCTCTTGGCAAAATGCCCACCTGTGGTGTAGGTGATTAACAAATCATAGACATTATTACTATTATTATCATAATCGAGTTTGACTTAATAAACAAAATAAGGGGTATACTTGCAGGTACACACACTTACATGTTAGGAGGAAAATGTCAAATTCACAGCATCTTTATACCTACCTGTCTACAATCACAGGAGATTTGCTAGATTCTTTAGCTATTTCAGAAGCCACAATATAATTGCCCAAAGAGTAAAAAGCTCTTCTAATGATAGTTGGTTCATCATCAAAGATTTTCCTCCACTGGCTGATGCAAGCGGGTGGCGACTTTAAGAGCACAGCCTTGAGTGAGTCTGAAACTGACTGGGTCACAGTGGTTTTACCTGCAGAACAGACACAAACATAGGGCTTCGTTACCACAGCCACCATATCGCTCCCAAATACTCGTATTAGCCCAGAAAGAGCCTCTATCCACCTGTAAATTAAAGCAGTTCATTACCTACTACGATTCTTGATTTAAAAAAAAAAAAAAAGATGCAGACCTTTAGGAAACAGGGTTTCCTCTATGTGGTATCACAACACTTGAAAGAACACCAGAACGGTGCTCTTGTTTACAAATTAATGATACACTCTGGCCTAGACCTCCAGGCCTTGGGAAAACCTCCACCTGCTTCCTCAGAACACTCTGCACCTGCTGCGGAGGGAGCCCCGCCTCCCACTGAACCACGTGACGTCCGCCCCAGGCTCCACCTCCTGCTTGGCGTATCCAGGGGCCCTTGGCGCCTTAGCTTCTCCTGCTTTTTTCTTTTGGGCTAAGTGTGAGTTGTCTGTTGTGTTTTGATATCTGTTCGGCAGCTCCATGGCTTTTCCCCTCCGCTTCCTAGCTTTTCTTAATTTTGCTCCAAAAGGGTCCTCTGAACGGCCCACGGCTCCCAAATACCCCAGGCTGGCTCAAGTCCGGCACTTTTGCCCACGCTGCTGCTTCTGTCGGGGAGGACCGCTTCTACCTTCCTCACCTGTACTGCTCTGAGCTGTACTGAAAACACCGTCCAGGTGTCAGCCTTTCCAGAGCCGTCTCTGACTATGCCTCTGTTCCCCACACCGAGGCTGCATTAAGCGCCTTCTGGTGGTCACCCCCCAGAACACCTGAGGCCCAGCCCCTCCCCCCTCCCCCGGCCTCNAGGTCTTATTCATCTTTGCATCCCAGGCCTGCCTAGTTCCGTGCCTGGCACACACTAGAGACTGACGGGAAGCTTATGAATTGAACTCTGTATCAAGTTTTACTTATTAAGACCTGTCTATTCCCGCAAGGGATCAATTAATCACATTGCCTATAACTCAAAGGAAATATTACCTGTGGCATCCAGTCCTTCGATGGCAATGACCGGGAACTTTCCTTTCTGGACCTGCTCCGGGCACTGGTCAACCAGGTCAAGCACAGCTTGAGCTTCAGGAATGAAGGGTATACACTGCAAAACAATGTCTGTGCATCAGCAGTGAAGCAACGGGGCTTTTGCAATATCTAACTGCTGAGAAAAAGATTGCCCAATGCTAATGAGGCGTAAGTTGTGTTTGACGCCCTGTCACATTCACAGTATTGAACCTGGGGGGGGGCTGAATTCCTTCATTTTTTACCGAATAGCTGTGGCTCAAAAAAGGCGATAGCGGCTGAGATCACTCTGCCTGCAACCCTCACTAACCAGCTACCCCAGAGGAGGAAGGACAGGCAAGACCTCAAGTGCGGAGCAGTGTAACCCAGCAACCATGGAACAACAAACAGCACCGACCTGGCTCAGCGTGTCCCCTGCGGAAAATCAAGTAAGACTGCAGCTCCCTGGAGCAGTCAGCACCGTCCCTTCCCAACCGCTAGGGGGCGGGGGAGAGAGCCGCGCCCCGCGGTCACCAGGTGAGTCGCGCAGGAGTTCTCACCTCTGCTCTCCCGCACTACCTACTACTGCCTCTCTGCAGCGAGGCCCACACGTTTGTACATGCGTGTGCTTAATCTTCCAAGTGCTTTCGAGGATTAACATGGCCAGCCTTCACGGTCACTCGGTGAGGGCGGCAGCATTACTATTCCCCTCTACGGACTAAGGAAACTGAGGCAAGGGGGGATTAAGAAACACTAGGTGACACAGGTAATGAATGCCAGCGTCGGGACTCAAACCCAAGCGATTGGTCCTGCCCTTTTAACAGCTTCGTAATGCTATTCCAGAAGCTTGCAAAATGCACTAAATTCCACAGTGCAGCCTCAGAAACCCAAGTCTGGACATGCCAGGCCCCGCCCAGGCTGCGCTGGTAAAGAACCTTCGCTCTCCTTCCCTGAGCACCTGCTGTGTGCTGGATCTCTGCTTGTCCTAAACACCGCAAGACAAGTGTTTGACAGGAGAAAGGGAGAACAGCGTGGTAGCGCAACCTGGACCGGCAGCCGGTAAGCAGGCATCCCACAGTTTTAGAACAAGTTTCTTAAACCCCAAACTCATGCCCTTTTCTCCCCAAAATCATGCCCTGGCCTCCCAGATGGCATGATCCTCCCCGGACTCGGGGGCCTCTTTCCTCCCGAGGCGCCTTCAGCACGCATTCAGAGCAGGCCTGGCAAGTGTGGCGTTGGGACATCAATTCCCGCCTCGGATGGGAAGTTCTGGCGGCCAAGAATAGAGAAAAGAGCCACAGTGTCTAAGCCGGACTCTGGCACTCAGGAGGCCCGATTTGTCGACGGAATCAATCAATTCCCTGGGCAACAGAGGCCAGGCTGGATAGGCCGGGAGAGCGCGCGCTGCGTCCACTCCCTGTCTGGGGGGCCCACCCGAGTGCAGGGAAGGGGCAGAACTCTTACCGCCTCCAAAACGGCGCGGGCGGCCTCCCGGTGCGGGAAGACCCCAGATCTGGGCAGGTCGGGCACCACCGGGTGCAAGGCGGGCTCCGGGGCGGACACGACGCGCTCGCGGGGGCCCACTTGCCGCCACCCCGCGCCGTCCCGCAGCTCCCACAGGCGCTGCCACACCTGATGGCGCGCGTCGCCCACGAACTCGCCCAGACGCGGGCCCTCCGGGGACTCGCCGAGCAGGGAGAACAGGGCGCGCCGGGTGTCGGGGCTGTCGCTGGGGTCGTGGAGCAGGAAGCCGTGCTGCACGCCGCCCGCCCCGCCGCCGGGGCCATAGCACAGCAGCCGGCGCAGCTGGCACCGCTGGAGGGGGTCGCGGCGCAGCTGGTGCAGCAGATGCTGGTGCAGCCGCGCCGCCCGCACCCGGGCCGCGCAGTCCCCGCCCGGCGCCAGCGGCACGCACAGCGAGTAGCTGCGGCCGGGCGGGCCCAGGAGCGCGGCCACGCG